>NC_048894.1:131701903-131784046 GCF_011077185.1 Oxyura jamaicensis | reverse complement strand
AAAGAAAGAAAGAAAGAAAGAAAGAAAGAAAGAAAGAAAGAAAGAAATTTTTACCCAATAAAGTAACTTGAAAAATAAGCAACAATCTGAAATAGGTTATGATTATTATAGATTATTAAAATAGAATACAAAATGCTCATTTGCTTTATATAATTTAATGTACAATAGTTGCCTGTCTTGGCAACTATTGTCCACCTAGCAGAGACAAAGATGATCAGAGAGCTGGAGCACCTCGCCACTGAAAACAGGCTGAGAGAGTTGGGGTTTTTCAGCCTGGAGAGGAGCAGGCTCCAGGGAGAATTTATAGCAGCCTTTCAGTACCTAAAGAGGGCCTACAGGGGTCAGTGTTGGGTCCGGTTAATAGCCTCTGCCCTCAACAAGTATGCCAATAACACAAAGCTGGGAGGAGTGGCTGACACGCCAGAAGGCTGTGCTGCCATTCAGCAAGACCTGGACTGGCTGGAGAGACGGGCAGGAAGAAACCAAATGAGATTTAATAAGAGCAAGTGTAGAGTCCTGCACCTGGGAAGGAACAACTGGAAGTATCAGTACAGGCTGGGGGACGACCTGCTGGAGAGGAGCTCTGAGGAGAAGGACCTGGGGGTCCTGGTGGATGACAGGTTGACCATGAGCCAGCAGTGCGCCCTGGTGGCCAAAAGGGCTAATGGGGTCCTGGCGTGCATTCAAAGGAGCATGGCCAGCAGGTCAAGGGAGGTGATCCTCTCCCTCTACTCTGCCCTGGTCAAGCCTCACCTGGAGTACTGTGTCCAGTTCTGGGCTCCCCAGTACAAGAAAGACAGAGATCTTCTGGAAAGAGTCCAGTGGAGGGCAACAAAGGTGATACAGGGCCTGAAGCATCTTCCCTGTGAAGACAGGCTGAGAGACCTGGGTCTGTTCAGCCTGGAGAAAAGAAGACTGAGAGGGGATTTCATCAATGTGTATAAATACCTGAGGTGTGGGAGACAGAGGGATTTGGCCAACCTCTTTTCAGTGGTTTGTGGTTTCAGTGGTTCAGTGGTTTCAGGACAAGGGATAACGGCCACAAGATGGAGGACAGAAAGTTCCGCACCAACATGCAAAACTTCTTCACAATGAGGGTGACGGAGCACTGGAACAGGCTGCCCAGGGAGGTTGTGGAGTCTCCTTCTCTGGAGATATTCAAGGCCCTTCTGTATGCCTACCTGGGCAGCTCGCTCTAAGGAATCTGCTTTGGCACGGGGGTTGGACCCGATGATCTTTCAAGGTCAGTTCCAACCCCTACAATTCTGTGATTCTGTGTTACAGGGAATCTGGGGAGGGACTTTTTGTCAGGAAGTATAGTAACAAGGAGTAACAGCTTCAAAATAAAAGAGGGTAGATTTAGATTAGATATAAGAAGGAAGTTCTTCACTGTGAGCATGGTAGGCACTAGCACAGGCTGCCCACAGAAGCAGTAGATGCCCCATCCCTGGAGGTGTTCAAGGCCAGGGTGGATGGGGCTTTGAACAACATAGTCAAGTGAGAGGTGTCTCTGCCAAAGGCAAGGGGGTTAAATAATCTTTAAGGTCACTTCCAACCCAAACCACTCCATGATTCTATGATTCTGAGGAGACTTTGTTGTCTGTCTATCTGAAGGAGAAGAAAAGTTAGTTATGGTACAATGTCTTCATTTCAGAAAAGGAGGCATCATGGACATTGCATATTTCTCATCCTCAGATATTTAAGTGAAAATACTTCTGGAAAAGTAAAGGCTGCCTGACATTTCTTCCACTAATCTTTTCTTAGTCTTTCTCCATCTCTTGTCCAAATACCAAAAGCTGATACCTCTTCAAGGATTTATTTATTTATTTATTGTGGAAATGAGAAGAGGGAGTCAAAACAATTTAGAATGAATTAAAATTATTGAACAAAACCCTGAGATTAAGTATTTTGGGGACATACTTGTTTCAGGTAATACAGAATGGTTCTGAAAATGGTTTATGTTTCTCCTTTGTTCTAGTATCAATGATATGCTGAGTAACCGTGTCCAGAGAGCTCCTGAATATCTCCAAGGATGGAGACTACACAATCCTTCCAGAAAAGGTGCCAGTGCTTGGTGGCCCTCACAGAAAAAAAAAATATATATATATATATATATTTAAATATATATATATATATATATATAAACCTTGCTCCTATTCTGAAAGGTGAGAAGTCTCACTTCTTTATTTCTACGTGTTTGCTTTGGAAAGGGTAAAGGATTGGTTGCCTTTGAAAAGAAATCAACAGCAATCTCTAGTTACAGAGAATGACTCAACTGATAACACTTTAAAATAGCGTTTCAACAATAATTTTCTGCATTTCTTTGGGATTTATTTTGGTGGTGTAATGGACTTGATTATTTTTAATACATACATAATGAATACAGGATTTCCATTATAGTTCAGCTTGAATTTAATGCGTCATTATTTTTCCTCCACAAATAATGATATACTAAATTTAATTAAAATACTCAGCATATCATTGATATTAGAACACAGGAAAGTCCTTGCGAAGAAACTATAAAGAAACAAGAATTTCCTGTTTTGTTCTGTCTGTATTCCACGGTTCTTACAGGCATTCCCAGACAGTGGCTCACATTTGCTCAAAAACAGTTCTTATCCTGTACAATAATACACTGCCTAGTTGTGCATGAATGCTGTGCTAAACCATTTCAGGGATGGTGACCACTAAAACTCTTGTATTAGATGAACCACATCAGATGGAAAGGTCTTTTATCCTCCATGTCTCGTGATTAAAAAACAAACAAACAAACAAAAAACGTAAAGCAGACATACCCTACTGTTGTTTTTTTGTTTGTTTTTAATTACATTGCAAATAATGTTTTTTGTGTGTGTGGTTTTTTTGTTTGGTTGGTTGTTTTTTTTTAGCCTTTATCATTTGTGCAATGCAGTCTTCATAAAAGGACAGTATGCTGTCAGTTTTCTAATGATATTTGTATAATTTGGAAACATATCAATATTCACAGCATACTTTAAAAAAAGCCCATGGTGAAATTCCTGTGCATTTCATAGGAATTTTGTCCATATTGTTAATGAATTACTGTATGGTGGATTTTAACAGATTTAGTTTGTATCTAATCTGGTTACCTGCCCACATTCTGTAACACAAAATACATGTTCAGAATAACACCTGGCAGATATTATGTCAACTTCTATTATTGAAAGGTCTTAATAATGTAATTTGTGATCTAGTCCACACCAAAATTATACTTTCAAATGTGGTTTCATTTATATATGCAAATATACACAAGCAGCTCTTAGCATAAAATAGGAAAAAAAAAAAAAAAGAAAAAAAAAAAACATAAATGTTGGTTTTGAAACAAGTTGTTTTCAATTACTAACACATTCATCTTTCTAGTACCTATGTGATAGGACAGTTTTCTCCCTGCGGACATATAAAATGAGTCTCCATGGACTCATTTATAACATGGACTGCAGTGTATTTAATTCAAGCTGACACCAAGTATTTTCATGGATGCTAATCATGCATCTTAGAATTGTAACATATCATGGAGCACCAAAGTGCTAGGTTCTTTGCTTAGAGAAATACATGGGCTTCTGTCTGAAAGGGCTGTGAGCTAAAGCAATTCAAACACAGAAAGGCAGAAGGAGATGGGGGGAAGAATAATTTTTCTGATAGCTGGCTACAGTGTTTTAATTCACATTTTTATTAGGGGTGAAGCATACTTAGAGTTAGTTGAAGATAGAATGAAAGCGAAGGAAAAGGAAGGAAAAGAAAATGAGGGGAAGTTCCAGCAATGGAAAAGGATAAAGGCAAATGTGGAAAAGAGATTCTGAATGACACTGAAGACTGAAGTAAACAGTCAAATCAGGGTAGATGAAAGTCTAGTCAAAACTATGCAGGGCTTTGAATGAATGAAAAGCCAAGCTTTGTTTGCTTCTGTAGTTGACATTTATGTTTCTTACTGATCTTCTCAGCTGCCTCTCAAAGACGGTGATAATATGCTATTTTTCTATCTTAGGGCCTGGACAATTTTCCAGCTTCATCTTTATTTGTCAGTTTTTCTTCAAACAGTGATTAGATGTCTGTGCTTTCATTTACTTTAAAGATGCCATGAATTCCAATACAGTAAGGTACAAAAATATTAAAGGAAGATGCCTATGCTACTTTGGACTACATGATACACTTTCATTAAAAGTAATAGCCTTTCACAGATGAATAATTTACCCGGTAAGCATACAGGAGATGTTGTCTTAATTACACATAACTTCTGAGAACAGCTACTGGCTGTTTTCCCCAGGTAGCACACTTAGGACCTTATTCAGCTCATGCATGGCATGAGTAGCTTATGCATGGAGTGTAGAAGGTCTTGGATTCCGGTACTAGTACTTTGGAGGATAACTGTATTCATTGCAGGACAGACTAACTCTTCCTCTAAAATCAGCCTCTCAGTTGAGAAAGATTAAAAGCATACTCCCTCCCCCCAGAACAGTGTGTTGTTTTTCTTGGGAGATGTTTTAAAAGAGTATTTCCTTTAAATTTCCTAACTGGTAATTTACTGGTAATATTAAAAGTATAAGCCTTTCTTATCAAAGTGCACAACTGTTTCAAGTCTCCCCAAGCCCCTCCTATTCAATTGTTGGTTTTAAATAGTCTGTTAATATTTTCCAGTTTATTCAGAAAATAATCTTCTTCTCTGAAAGAAATTCTATAAAATAGTTACTAAAGAATGTATACAGAGGCGAGAAAGAGCAGACATTTCCTCAGAATGAAATACAGTTCTGAAAGTTTTCAAAGTATTTATGTAAACTGTGTTATGCTGGGATTATTATTTTTTTAATTCCTATGAATTGCCATATCCCAGTAACTTTCTAAAATACTGCTTCAACAACACCCTCAGATAAACACTCATCTCTTCAGCTCTGTATTCCCAAAGGTGCTAATTGAAGGGAACAGAGTGAATGGAAGCTTTGCTGCAGGAGGCTGACTGAGTGCCACTGGGGATACAAGAGGTACTCTGGGAGAGAAAAGTTCTATCTGTCTATTGTTTCTTTGTATAGGCCACTGAAACAAATTGAAACACTAATAAATATGTACAGTGAACAACTACCCAATAGGTAAGTACTTTGAAGCTAAATATATGTTGTATTTTGTTGTTTTATTTTATTTTTTATTTATTTTTTTATTTTTTTAATGTGACTTTTCCTGTGACTTATGAGGGCACTGCAGCCTTGTGGAATGTATTTTATTTTGATTCATGAGAAAGTGAATCAGGAAATGGGCCTATTTTGTTAAACCAGTCTGTGTTTCTACTGCATTTTGTGTTTTTATAAACTGAAAAACATATTACTAAGTTGATTGCAAAGAATGTTTTCCAGATTTATATGTATGATTTTGGGATTTCACCTAGTCAATTCAGTATGGAATATACAGAATAAGCTTAGGCTTTCTGGTGTTTTTGAGTTCTTCGTTTTCAAATACTACCCCCAGAAATGTCATCTTTTCCAGTATATTCAACCTCTGCTCTCATTAGTGTTCTCTTTGGTCTTAAATGAGAACTAGAGCACATGTTTGAAATGACACAGCCAAAAACTTACAAGGAAAAGTAAAACTAATATTTGAGTTTTTAACATGTGCAAATTGAAAAATTCAATTAAAAAAATTCCAAGAACACACTTAAAATTAGGTGTCCATACTGACAAATTTTGAGACTTAAAAAAGGCTATCCTGTTATGGATCAAAATGAAAAGACAAAGAATGGAAAAGAACAAAACCAAAACAAACAGGTGGAATCATTGCAAATGTTTCATTTCCCTAGCTGTGATTGTTACATGAGCTTATTTTAAAAATATATAACTAGCTATAACTCAAATGTACCATTTTGACATGAGAATCTTAGAATTTTCATTTAAATAGAAAGTCTGAAAAATGTAACCTAACCAGACCAGTTTGAAAAATCTTCTCTGCTTTTAGTTTGTGATCTCGCTGTGGAGGTCAATGTCTCCATGAGCTTCCTCTGACTCTCTCTGCCCATTTGTGTGACAAATGTTAGGAGGGCCCACACAATACCATGTGCTGGACACCTGTGAAGAGCAGCAGCTGGTGGTGCCTGTTGAAAGGGGGGAAGAGGTGCCAGGTCACATGGATGCTCTTCCTGTGGAGCAGCTTGGGCTGAAATGAGGAAGGGGAAATTTATACTGGTACAGAGTGAAGGAAAGATTATCACACACTTAGGAACTGTCTCAACTACCCAGTGCCATTGAGCAGCTGAGAGGCAGCAAGATCCCTCTTAGCAGTAAGTGCTTGATTCAAAGCAAAGGCAAGCATGTTGTCTCAAACGACCCGCAGTGATGGTTTGAACTGATGTCTAATTTTGCCATGAAATGGACTGTAGGTGCTCTCAGAGAGAAGCAGTTCAAAAAGCTGTTCAAGGCATTCATCCTCCATGCCTATCAAAGACAGTTACTGTCTGTTGGTTCAGAGGTTGTGCGTGAGCATCATCCATATAAATGAACTTAATATGGGTAAACATGTCAGATGCAGACATACATCTGATATATCAGAAGAAACACTGTGACAAGTTTGGCAATAAGCTAGTTATATAAGCACTCAAGATCAAGCCAAATTGCATTCAACTGTCAACATATTCTGTGTGAAATAATTTACATCCAAGAAACCTTCACAAAAATCCAGGTGAATGAGATCTGCTGCAGAGCACAGAGTAGTAAGATCTAGAGACATTCGTATTTCAGGGAGGCTTCTAACAGCATAGAAAAAGTTGGCATATTGAGCTGCCCAGATATTTATTTATTTATTACAAAACATTTATACCTGTCCTCTTCAGGCCAAAGCAAACTCCAAAAAGGAGAAGAAAAAAAAAAAATGGAAAAACAAAATGGATTGCCACCAATGTTTCTAAGGACCAAGCAACTTTGTAATAAATGCTCTATTAGAGCAGGAAATAAAACCCTTTGATATACATTACATAACCATCTGTGGTGGGCTGACCTTGGCTGACTGCCAGATGTCCCCCAAGGTGTTCCCTCACTTCTCCTTTTCAACAGCACACAGACAAAATAAAATGGAAATGCTTAAGGATTGAGATAAAGACAGGGAGATCAGTTACAAATTGTCATCATGGGAAAAACAGACTTGGGAGAAATTAATTTATTACCACTTTAAAATAGACTTGGATGTTGAATAACAAAGACAAAAATCTTAAAACAAAACAAAACAAACAAAAAAAATAAAATAAATAAAATAAAATAAAATAAAATAAAATAAAATAAACATTCCTCTACCACCCCCCTTCTTCTTCCCTGGCTCAATTTCACTTCATTCACTTTCTACTTAATTCCTGACTCCTTTACCCTGCCTTGGCAGTGGGGATGGGTAATGTGTGTGTGGGGGGGGGGGATTCTGGTCAGTCCATAGTGGCTCTTCTCTGAGACTGGGACTGCCCCATCTTTGACATGTTGTGCTATCATGTTAAGAACATACACAGAAGGGCACCTGCTACAGTGCCTGTGTTTTTATAAAGGCTCTTCTGTATACATCTGTATAATATAATCTGTGTGATTCAGCTGAAAGTTATGGTGCTGTGACAGTTAAATATTTTCCCTGAAAGTGATAAATCAGAGACCTGTTGCTTAGACAATGACAAAAAAAAAAAAAAAAAAAAAAAAAAAAAGTTTTTATAAGTTCATTGTATTAGGACCCCAGCATCTTACACAAAACTTGGTCTCTTGGGTGTGTTCTGAGAAAGCCTTTTGGCTAGCATAAATATGAAGATAAAGTCAAACACTGTTAGTAGTGAATAAACCTTACATTGACCTCTGTGAAACACTTTAAGGGTAAGTATCAAAAAGGTATCAGAATATTTTACCTTGCACGAGACTAAGCAGCGTGGCATTTACTGCACAGTGTAATGGGAAAGTTGCTTCAAAGCAGGAAATGCACGTTAATAAAAATAATAACAAAAGAAAGACTCCTTTTAGTTCACTGCGAAGAAAAATAGTAAAAGCTGCCTTGTTGTATTTCTGTATGATACATGGCAAGGACAGGTAACCCATAACACTGAGTCACTATGGGTTAGGATCAGCGGAAAGGCCAACAAGGCAAGCATCCTGATGGGGGTCTATTATAGACCGCCAAACCAGGATGAGGAAACAGATGAAGAGTTCTACAGACAGCTGGCAGAAGTTGTGAAATCGTCAGCGCTTGTTCTTATGGGGGACTTTAACTTCCCAGACATATCCTGGAAGCACAACACAGCCCAGAGAAAGCAGTCCAAGAGGTTTCTGGAGAGCGTGGAAGATAACTTCCTGATGCAGCTGGTTGGCAAGCCTACCAGGGGAGGTGCCCCGCTAGACCTTCTGTTCACTAACAGAGAAGGACTGGTGGGAGATGTGGTAGTCGGGGGCTGTCTTGGGCAGAGTTACCACAAAATGGTAGAGTTCTCAATACTCGGCGAAGTCAGGAAGGGGATCAGTAAAACCGCTGTCTTGGACTTCCGGAGGGCTGACTTTGAGCTGTTCAAGACACTGGTTGGCAGAGTCCCTTGGGAGGTGGTTCTGAAAGACAGAGGAGCCCAGGAGGGCTGGGTGCTCTTCAAGAAAGAAATCTTAATGGCTCAGGAGCGGTCTGTCCCCACGTGCCCAAAGACGAGCCGGCGCGGAAGACCGGCCTGGCTGAACAGAGAGTTGTGGCTCGAGCTTAGGAGAAAAAAGAGGGTTTACAATCTTTGGAAAAGAGGGCGGGCCACTCAGGGGGACTATAAGGATGTTGCGAGGTGGTGCAGGGACAAAATTAGAAAGGCCAAAGCTGATCTGGAGCTTGAGGAGCTCAATATGCTCCTCAATATGGCTACTGCTGTTAAAGACAACAAAAAATGTTTTTATAAATATATCAGTACAAAAAGGAGGACTAAGGAGAATCTTCACCCTCTACTGGATGCAGGGGGAAACTTAGTTACCAGAAATGAGGAAAAAGCTGAGGTGCTTAACGCCTTCTTTGCCTCAGTCTATAGTAGCAAAACCAGTTGTTCTCTGGACGCCTAGTACCCTGAGCTGGTGGAAGGGGATGGGGAGCAGAATGTGCCCCCCACAATCCATGAGGAAACCTGCTACAGCATTTGGATGTACGCAAGTCGATGGGGCCAGATGGGATCCACCAAAGGGTATTGAGAGAACTGGCAGAAGAGCTGGCCAAGCCACTTTCCATCATTTATCGGCAGTCCTGGCTATCAGGGGAGTTCCCACTCGACTGGCGGCTAGCAAACGTGACACCCATCTACAAGAGGCAGAGGGTAGACCTGGGGAACTATAGGCCTGTTAGTTTGACCTCAGTGCCAGGGAAGCTCATGGAGCAGATTATCTTGAGCGTCATCATGTGGCACTTGCAGGGCAAGCAGGCGATCAGGCCCAGTCAGCATGGGTTTAGGAAGGACAGGTCCTGCTTGATGAACCTAATCTCCTTCTATGACAAGGTGACACGCTTAGTGGATGAGGTAAAGGATGTAGATGTGGTCTACCTTGACTTCAGTAAGGCTTTTGACATGGTTCCCTACAGCATTCTCCTCAGGAAACTGGCTGCTCATGGCTTGGACGGGTGCAACCACTTCGTTGGTGAAGAGCTGGCTGGATGGCCGGGCCCAGAGAGTTGTGGTGAATGGAGTCAAATCCAGTTGGAGGCCGGTCACTAGTGGAGTCCCCCAGGGCTCGGTACTGGGACCAGTCCTCTTTAACACCTTCATCGATGATCTGGATGAGGGGATCGAGTGCACCCTCAGCATGTTTGCAGACGACACCAAGTTAGGTGAGTGTGTCGATCTGCTCGAGGGTAGGAAGGCTCTGCAGGAAGATCTGGATAGGCTGGACTGATGGGCCGAGGCCAAGGGTATGAAGTTCAACAAGGCCAAGTGCTGGGTCCTGCACCTGGGGCACAACAACCCCAAGCAATGCTACAGGCTGGGAGATGTGTGGTTAGAAAGCTGCCTGTCAGAGAAGGACCTGGGAGTATTGGTTGACAGTCAGCTGAATATGAGCCAGCAGTGTGCTCAGGCGGCCAAGAAGGCCAGCAGCATCCTGGCTTGCATAAGAAACAGCGTGGCCAGCAGGGCCAGGGAAGTGTTTGTCCCCCTGTACTCGTCTCTGGTGAGGCTGCACCTTGAGTACTGCGTTCAGTTTTCTGGGGCCCCTCGCTACAAGAAGGACATGGAGGTGCTCGAGCGAGTCCAGAGAAGGGCAACAAAGCTGGTGAAGGGTCTGGAGAACAAGTCTTATGAGGAGCGGCTGAGGGAGCTGGGATTGTTCAGTTTGGAGAAGAGGAGGCTCAGGGGTGACCTTATTGCACTCCACAGGTACCTGAAAGGAGACTGTAGCGAGGTTCTCCCACGTGCCTGGTGACAGGCCGAGGGGGAATGGGCTAAAGTTTTGCCAGGGGAGGTTTAGGTTGGATATTAGGAAGAACTTCTTTGCTGAAAGGGTTGTTAGTCACTGGAATAGGCTGCCCAGGGAAGTGGTTGAGTCACCATCCCTGGAGGCCTTTAAAAGACGTTTAGATGTAGAGCTTAGGGATATGGTTTAGTGGAGGACTTGTTAGCATTAGGTCAGAGGTTGGACTCTGTTATCTTGGAGGTCTCTTCCAGCCTAGACTATTCTGTGATTCTGTGGTTCTGTAAATTATAAATGGCTGATTATTACATAATACTAAAATGTGTATGTATTACAAACTTTCTTCCCTTCTCCTCCCCCCAATATTATGACACTACTACAAGATCAAAACTATAAAATAATCCCCATTGGGAACTGAAGACTTTCCTGAATTAAACAGAAGTATATATGCAAAGTGTGACACAGCATATTAATCACAGAATTTTCAGTGCTCATTATTAAATTTAGCATTTCCTTAATCTACCAGCCTAGGTGTTCTTTTATATTTATATATGTATATATATATATAAAATAATAAATCAGTAAGTTTTTAGCTTAAAAAATGCTGGAGTATATACATGATGCTATGCTGTTAGAAGGAGGATGTTTTTACTTATATGTGCCTTTTTTAAACTGCCAACGAATTAACTTGTTTCTAAAGACAGCAGGACAAAAACTCTGATGTTTCAAGGTCATTTACAGTAGTCTAGCAAAAAGAGATAAAAAAAAAAAAAACACAACAAGATATATAATAATTTGAACATCATCCTTTTCCTATGAAAAAATGAAAGTTTACATATATGGTTTGAAAGATAACATATCTGTTTTCTTAAACAAAAAAAGATACATTTAGTGCAACCACTTGTTCTTGGCCTTGATGATGGAACACTAGAAGAAAATTGTAAGACTGCTTTACATAGGAAGTCAAACTAAACACACTCAAAACACTTAAGTAGCTCTCAAACAGAAAATACTCATAGTTGCAGTTTCCATGCTTTGTATTTGTCTACAAGTATAACACCTTAGGGTATCTTAGAATTTCTGTCGTTATTCACAGGACAAACCCCTCTGGCTTTTGCTTCTATAAATGGGTCCACACATGCAGGCCATTGTGCTATATAGTCTCATGGAAATCAATAACACTCCAGATAAACTGATAAGATACAATTCACATAATGAATAAGCGGGATCAGGTCTCTAATGTTTTCTGCTATTCCTTTTTACCAATTAATCACACTGCAGTTGGATCGAGCATGTGAGATTCATCCTAACTGAAATTAATAGAGCTCTATGAGGAATTAAATGGATGCAGAACATTTAAAATTGTCTACAATATATTCTATGGCCCAGTTAGTACATTTTCTAGAGAATGTTGATTAAAGGAACATCAGGTTTCACATATGTAACCTTTAAGAAGTTTGCTTATATATATTTTAAGGAAGACAAAGCATTTAAACTCTTTGCCTTCCACAGGTTGTTTACTGTAAGTGAAATAAAATATGCTGTTAATATATATGATCAAAGCAGATAGCAATTTAATCCATTTGAAACTAATGAGTTTACAACTTCTTTTCTCCAAAGAAAAAAGATTTTCCTACCTGTTTTTATACCAATTCTTGTATGTTCCAAAGTGTTGCTCATATACATCTTACATAGGATCTTAGTAAGCAACAAAAACCAACATAAAATAAAGTGTTGTTATGATGAGACCATATGCTGCTAAGGGAAATTATTCTAATTTGGGAGATATTGAGACGGTAGAGGTTCCATATCTATATAGTGCAATGGTTCCTTTTTTAAAAGATTCCTTCCACAGTCATTAATATAACAAGGTGACCTAACAGAGTATCAAAGGTAGAAAAGCTCTTTAAAGAAAAATCAGTTCAGAAAAGCAGTGAAGTATTGAAACTGCTAAAATGTTCTTTAAACTTTTTTTTTCTCAAAGTGAGAGGAACATTATCTTTTAGTTTCAAACCCTTATCAAGATGAAACAGTGGAGAAAGAGAGAAAAAAAAAGGGGGGGGGGGGGGGGGCAAGGCACCAAAAGCACCTGACATTTCAAATGTCTGCCTACAGGAAAATTCTTATTTTCAAGAAAGTTAAACAAAATTAGAATGACATTAGTAGTTCCATGGACACACGCAGACTTACCGAGAAATTAAGGATACAAAGCTACATATATAATGATTGATATAATAAAAATTTAGGAAGAGAGTTTTCACTCCACTTTCCCAGTAAAGATATATGCTGAGTAATAAGAGACATCCTTTCTACTGAGATTTCTACTGAGGACTGAGACAAGTAAAAGCATCTCAGTTGAAAATATGGAGACTCAAATACCTTTATGTGCTTAAGTCTGAAGTTATCAAAAACATATTAAGACTTTGTTTTTTGAATTCATGCTCCCAGATGTCTTTGGTTGCTTTTCAGCTTTGACATCATAAAGCAATTAAATGTGAGTTTCATCCTTAAACCCCATTAATATGTACATAACTATCATGCTCTTTCATCTCCCTTGAGAAGCTTAAATCCAGTAGACAACCTCAAACCACAGTGACTTGACTCCATTCCACACAGAATACCATTGCAGTTTTTTCACCATTTACCACTGTCACTGTCCAGCTGATTGCCTATATAAATATGGTCTTCCAATTCCCTTCCATTAGTCCTGAGTCTAATAAAGTCCAACAAATTATATTACTCTTGCAAAAATGTCTCCATACCTGCATAGGAAGAATAGGCAGTGGAGAAGGTAGATTTTTGTTTGATACAGTGTTGTTACATGGTCAATCACTCTTGTGTTTTTTATATTTATATATACTATATCTGTATATATATTTATAGAGAGAGAATCACAGAATCATTAAGGTTGGAAAAGACCTTCAACATCATCTGGTCCAACCACGACCAATGTCACCCACTAAACCACATCCCTAAGCAACATGTCCAACCTTTCCTTGAACACCCCCAGGGACGGTGACTCCACCACCTCCCTGGGCAACCTGTTCCAATGCCTGACTATGCTTTCTGAGAATATTTTTTTTTCCTAATATCCAACCTGAACATCCCTTGGTGAAACTTGAGGTCATTCCCTCTAGACCTATCACTAGTTATCTGTGAGAAGAGGCTGACCCCCAGTTCCCCACACCTTCCTTTCAGGTAGTTTCTGAGAGCTATAATGTCTCCCCTGAGCCTCCTCTTCTCCAGAATAAACAACCCCAGTTGCTTCAGTCACTCCTCATAGGAATTGTGTTCCAGGCCCTTCAGCAGCTCCGTAACCCTTCTCTGGACACACTCCAGGGCCTCAATGTCCTTCTTGTAGTGAGGGGCCCAAAGCTGAACACAGTACTCAAGGTGCAACCTCACCAGAGCAGAGTACAGGGGGATGATTGCCTCCCCGGTCCTGCTGGCTACACTATTCCTGACACAATCCAGGATGCCATTTGCCTTCTTGGCCACCTGGGCACATACATATATTAGTCATTACATTTCTCCTGGCTTCATCTTCCAGCTCTTATGCTTTCTTCACTTGATTGATGCATCTTTTAATTAAGTTTTGGAAAATGAAGTTAGAGAAGTTCATACACTACTGATCCTCTCTAAGATCAAGGACAAAGAAGGTTACAGGAAAAATGGTTCTGTCAATAAGCAGAGTGACAATAATTATTTCCTCATCTGCTAGCTCTCAGTTTGAAATTATCAGAAACTCTTTTGTTTGTTTTCCCAAATGTTGGTACAAAAGCATGAGAAAAGACACAAAGCATCACATTATTGATGCCTCCCTAGGGATCACCTCCACTCACATACAAAAGGTAAAACTGAATTGCGCATTGAGAAAAGGAAGTACAAAAAAGCAACAAGGAACAGAATGAAATAACAGGGGAAAAAAATAAAAAGAGAAAAATATGGATAAATGTGTTCTTTTTACAGAGAATCAGTTGAAATACTCCATGAAAAGACAGACAATCACATCTTTTATATTAGGCAGAATTATCACTGGCAACAAAAACAATTTGTTGCCAGTAAAACAGACAACCACAGGAAGAGAAAGTCTCAATCTATATATGACAGAAATGATATTCAAATGAAATCTGCAGATTTTTTCACTGGTCAAGGTCTCACAGAGATTCACAGATTTGGAAATGCTTGTAAGAGATATGTCACTCAATCTCTGTTTTCTAAATTTGTATTCACAAATACCTAGACTTACTTAAGACCTTGAGACCCATTAGTATACTATTCCTTATAAGAGAAGGTACAGAAAACCACCTGAAGAAGACTCATCTTTTACTATACTTCACATTGTGCCACAATTGCATGGCTTTTTTTTTTTTTTTTTTTTTTTTTTTCTGTGTAGAATTGGGATTCAAACCATTTCTTGACTAGGAAATGTTTATTTCCTCACCAGGAAACTAAAAAATAATAATGAATAACAAAAGTGAACTATGGCTACACGTCTCTTTTAAATAACCCAAGCATTTTCTGGGCTGTGTATGCTGAACTGGCTCAATATGCCAAAGAAATACGTATACAGTGAAAATAATTCAGGAGCTAGTAAAGCTGTCCTCCAGAGTAATGAATGCAACTCTATTTTAAATTTCTTATAAGAACATTTTCATTTGAAAGCCCATTTTTTATGAGACCTTTGGGTGTTTATTTAAATTTCATCTAAGCTGCAGAATCATTTCAGTGGAGATAATCTCAAAAGTGCTCAGTACTTCAAAACTGTTGACCTGAGGATATGTCTTCATCATATTTATCTCTATTATAGAACTTAATCAGTATTTAAAAAAGGAAAACAGAACCTGCATGAAGAATTACATAATATTTTTAAGCAGAAATGAAGCTCTTGTGGCTAATGTATGATTTACTTTGTTAGTTAAGAGAAATCTTGTGCCCTTACCCATTCCCATCCAAGCTAACATAATAGGAAAAGGACAAAACAAATATATTTTTATGGATCAGACTTAAAACCAAAAACAAAGAAACAAATAGAAACACAAAGAGTTCGGGTCTGATCTGAAACTACTTCTTCAGACAAGTTCATCACCAGCACTTCCTTCTGCTTTATCCTAGCTTGAAAATCTGTGTGTAAGCTGTGAAGGAGCTGTGATTATTGAAAAACAACACCCTTGTTCGTTCATAGCAATAGTCACAATGGGGTCATTCTTCCAGACAAAGACCTGGCCCTTGCCTTAAGGAATTCACATGTCACAGACACATAGAAACCGGGGAAAGGGCAGGCTATAGAGGATGCTTATACCAGCTAATTATAATCATCAGGGTTAAATATAGCCTGAACACAGACTAGTTTTTAAGCCTAAAATCTGTCTCACTGAGAATACTAATTTGCCAGTAGTGTTACCAAAGAGGCAGGTCTTACATTAAGACCCCCAAAGATAACACTAAAGTCTTAACCTTCTTACCAAGCATTTCTGAGAGCAAAGCAGATTCTGTTTTCAATTGAGACTGTGCAGTTGGCTCTCCCTTTAGGCAGAACTGGAAAGCCTCAGCTAACTCTGCTCTGATTTGAACTAAGACAAAAACATTGAGAACTCCTGCCTCTCAGCTGAATCCTGAGCCTAAACTACAGGAATATACTTACTTCCCCTCTTAAACGGCAGTATCAAGCAGCACTCATCATAGCATTTACAGGTGCCTGCTATCTTCCTTTAAAGAATTATTTCTCATCTCATCCAGAAACTGATACATAGCTCCTAAGAGCAGTCAGGAACAGTTTACTATGTTGTCTTTCAGGCTATTGACTCACGAGACAGTAATTTCAACAACAAAGCCATCCAAAATTGCTCATGCCTGCACTGAGATTCATCATCAGATCAGCTGTGTCAATACAACTGCTTGCAGGACTCCAGGGATGATGAGTGACTTAATCTCTCTCTGTTACAAACAACCATTTCCTTTTGGAGAATTCTTTTAACTTAAATCATTTCAGTAGCCTCATTTACAATGGGCTTTACAATTATACCAACACAACTGAGTGAACAATGAAATGCCGCATGTGGCAAGAGCTTTGTAAAACAGCTTTTCCAATCAGCTGGCACACTGAGAAATTCAGCTGTGACTTTTTTTTTCTTTTTTTTTTTTTTTTAACAGTATATTAAGTATATTTAACAGTATATAGCAGCTTAGCACTTCTGACTCTAGACCTCCCTCCAGCTCTCAAGACCTACCTGAGGAGGCATGGTAACAAGCATGGTAAGTGTGGAAGTGTCAAAGTGTCACTGGAGAGTATGAGCCCAGGGTGTCTGAAGCATTTCAAACAGGAAAGAACACTTGAATTCTCTATCTCATACTGATAAGGACTCCTGAAACTGCAAATACTGTCTGTAAATTCCATTGTCTTTTGCTGGACTTGAGAAAATATTCTCCCTTATGCCCTACAGAAGGTTTTCCCATTTTAACTTGAGAAAGTTGAGGTGCTCAAAAATTATCAGCACACACCAGGTCCACACAGTATTTATTAGTTATTTGAAGGGTACTATAAAGGGTGCAGGTTCCCACCCTACTTTTTAAAAATTCATTTTTGTCAAATCTCTATTTAACTACTTAACATTAGGTACGTATGTACATATAGCTGTCCTGCAGAATTTATGCTAATATCAGACAATTTAAAACAAGAAATTAAAATCTACTATCACTAGGTTAAATTAGTTACCAGGGAGGTTTTCAATAAAAAACCTGTCTTAATTAAGTAGAGTGTACAGCAATTATATTTTATATTCATATATTCCATATTTGGCATTTGACCGATTAAGCTGCAAGAGCAATGCTAAATCCCAGCAGGCCCATTTGAAAAAAGGCAGCAGCTAATAGTCAAGTTGTTCTATTTCACCGTGGGAAAGTTTTCACAATAACACTAGGCAAAGTCCTAATCTCACAAGACATAACAGAAATTTTCCAAATTTTGCCAAAAACCAATACAACTCCAGAAGAATGTTGGTATCAGTCCTCTTCCATAGTCTCAGTATTTTACTCATCAAATGTATTTATTTTGTCTAAGTGCAGTCTAGAATACCCACTGTGAAGATGAAAGCCAAGCTAACAACTCAGATTTGAAGGGGCACAGAATATATTAAACCTGCTTTTTAAACTAATTACACATCTCCTCCAATAAAATGTAATTATCTTCTAGCCATAAATCTATATACAGTTTTATTAAAGTCCTTTGAAAAGACTGTGCTTTTGCCAAAAATATGTACTTTCCCACCTTTCCAGTATTAAAGATTTGTGACTTTCCATATTTCCCAATCAAAAATATTAAGTGTTAAGACCTGGTTCCCCAAAAAAGTAACCCCTTTACATATGTGTGTACATATGTGTGTACAATCTGTACATATGTGTGCTCACTTTCTCCCTCTGTCTGTGAAGTGATATAATAATGGCAGTCATGATTTTAAAGACGTTTGATCATACAGAGTAGTAGTTTACATCTTGTTACAGATTTGTTAAACAGCAAAGGTATTTGAGAGATTATTTTGTCACTTAGACATGCTGTCTACAAGGAATATATGTGACAATAGAATCACCCCAATTTCTATTTTTTTTTTTTTTTTTTTTTTTTGTAAGTCAAACAAGAACTTGTGGAAAGGGTTAATGGCAATGGTCAGTAAACTGAAGCCACTGCAGGTGTGAGCTTTAATTGAGAGGCAGATGCACAGAGACAGCAGGTAGAGATTGGAATTAGGTTAGTAAAGGAACAGAGCAAGGTGAATGCAGAATTATGTAACCTAAATAAAACTGTACACATTCAACTGTGCTTGCCTGGGCTCCACACTTTGTAAATGATGTCATGTGGTTTGTGTTTTACAAGACACTCTTGATTTTGCAGTATTTGTTGTCTAATATGTGCAAGCATTCCTCCCAAGTTATTCATTTCTTGTAGGAAAAAAAAATAAATAAATAAAAAACTTTTTCACATGAGAAAACATGTTCATGTTTTCAAGCTGCTGCTTGATGTGTATAAGGGGGTATTTTTCCTTGCACCTTAAATGAATTAATGATTTTAAAACCACTTGGTAATCTTCTAGCAGGAAATATACCATGTTGCTCACATACTGTTAAAATTAATCATCTAATAGGAAAGGCGAAGTGCTTCAATCACAGCTCCTTCTCAATACAATTTTATGGTGTATGTTTTCAGAGGGAAAAAAAAAAAAAAAAAAAAAAAAAGTGTTAATAGGAAGACTTGCAATCAGCAAGATGGGCTCTGCCTGGGGTTAAATTATTGTTTCAGCACTGCTGAGCCCTAGTGGTAGGAAGCAGCTTTAACTTGAAGACAAAATGTAACCTTTGTCCAAGATTTTGCAATGTTAGGAAAGTTTGGTTGAAATAAGTGCCCACACTGCTCAGCTGGAAGGACTTAGAGAGTGCTAATGTGGACCAATAAAGGTATATACAAAAACTGAAAAAGTTTTAAAAATATATGTGTACAAAGGAGTTATTTCTATCTAGACAATCTTTTCCTGTATTTTCATAGGCAGAAAGAGAGAAAAAAATAATAATAATTGCAAAGCTGCTTACTGTAACATGACATTGTGTTTTCACATGACCCTGCACATATTGTTAGATTGTGTGGTTGTGTGGTGAAAGTCTTCTTCAAACATGATAAGGATCCCCGAGCAAACTGCAGTTACCCACTCAGAGAAACAGAACCCTGGCCCAGATGTTCTCAGGGCTATCAAGGTGGTGTCATAAACCCCAGTGGCCAGGAGTCATACATACCATGAGAAAATGGGAGCAGCCATCTGGAGCACCTTACAAATGTAGGGGGTTACTGCCTAGGGTGCATAGTACACATTATGAGATGACACAAAGAACATTTAGGGACTGTACAAGAGGTATTAAGGATGCTTAGGAAAGAAAACAAAGGTGAAGCAAGGTGGTTTGGGGAGGAACAAGCATTGGAAAATAGAGGATAAGGGCATGAAAAGATCTGATGGTACATAAAAGGGTTGCCAACTAGTATGTTTGGAGTAGGACTATAAAAAATAGGGTCCAGGAACTGGAGTGTGTCAGTTTGTGCTGAATGGATAGCCAGAAGAGCCCTTGAGTAGCACTTGCAGCCTGAGAGCTGAGTCATGAAGCAGCAATAGGTCTGGGCAGAATATGTGTGTGAGTGTCTGTGATGTGGGATGCATCATCCCTTGGGCAGAGAAGAGGGTATGATCTTGAAGGAAGGCTTGGAAAATTTACCAGCTGGAGAGATGGGCAGGAAGAAACCAAATGAGATTTAATAAGAGCAAGTGTAGAGTCCTGCACCTGGGAAGGAACAACCAGAAGTATCAGTACAGGCTGGGGGATGACCTGCTGGAGAGGAGCTCTGAGGAGAAGGACCTGGGGGTCCTAGTGCATGACAGGTTGACCATGAGCCAGCAGTGTGCCCTGGTGGCCAAAAGGGCTAATGGGATCCTGGCGTGCATTAAAATGATCGTGGCCAGCAGGTCAAGGGAGGTGATCCTCCCCCTCTACTCTGCCCTGGTCAGGCCTCACCTGGAGTACTGTGTCCAGTTCTGGGCTCCCCAGTACAAAAAAACAAGGGACCTCCTGGAAAGAGTGCAGCGGAGGGCCACAAAGATGATATGAGGCCTGGAGCATCTTCCTTATGAAAAAAGGCTGAGAGACCTGGGTCTGTTCAGCCTGGAGAAGAGAAGACTGAGAGAGGATCTTGTCAATGTGTACAAATATCTGGGGGGTGGGAAACAGAAGGATGTATCTAACCTCTTCTTAGTGGTTTGTGGGGATAGGACTAGGGGCAACGGCCGCAAAATAGAACACAGGAAGTTCCGCACCAACATGCAAAAGAACTTCTTCACAGTGAGAGTGACGGAGCACTGGAACAGGCTGCCTAGAGAGGTTGTGGAGTCTCCTTCTCTGGAGATATTCAAGGCCCGTCTGGACGCCTACCTGGGCAGCCTGCTCTGAGGAACGTGCTTTGGCAGGGGGCTTGGACCCGATGATCTTTCGAGGTCAGTTCCAACCCCTACAATTCTGTGATTCTGTGAAAAGCCTTGAGATCTGTGGAGAGACAGAAAGAAGGAAAGCAGGGAATATTGTAGTAATGTGGTTCACTCTAGCTTGTTTACAAATTAAAGTTTTATTCTAATTGTTCACTGTGATTATTGTTTGTTTATTGCTGACCGTAGTCAAAATAAAAAGTTAATAACTTTACTTCCCAGTATAAAAAGAGTACCTGATGGATAGAACACATAAATACTATTATAAATGCTTTCCACACTTAAAAGTTATGTTCAGGTCTGAGTCTCACAAATAATTGAAGACATCGTTGCAGAGCTTCTTTCTCTAGTATGTAATTAAATAAGAGTGGGGAAAAAGTCCTATGTCCATAGTCTAAACTAGTTCTTTTTGGTCAATGATGTTGATTAGTGATATCTACATCCAGCTTAACTTAAGTGGTTTATTTAGGCAACTGCATGTCCCCAGACTAATGGGAGCCTTTATAAAACTTTACTAGAATAAGTTCACACAATAAAGTAATCATATAAATCAAATGGGGTAGGGAGAAGGAGGGATAAGGATTTCTAACAAGGTTCTATTGCTGTCCTATATAGCATGTTTAATTTGTTGTGTGTGTTTGTTTGTTTGAATCGTCTATTATCACCTAAAAATTCAGGGTCTGAATATAAACAAAGATGGAGATACTTGATTTATCAAAACTTGATAAATCCAAATGGGCAGCATTTAATGCTATGCATAAGATTTTAAGTACTTTAATGATTAATTAATCATAAACTTTTGATAAAGTTGCTACTTTTTCATTTCAATGAAGATTATAGATATATTTCACTTCAGTATCAGCTAGTTGATCAAAAACTTCACACATTCAGTTTTGCAGGAACTGAATGACATTCTCACTGAATTACACCTATATTGCACTTTTAAGTGGAATTAGAATGAAAAATAACTGAAAAAATAGTGTAAGGGAACAAAAGTTTATAGGCCTACTTCTTTAATTATGCGTAATCTATTAATTTACTCTGGGCACACACAAAAGCAAAGTTTTATGAATTGACAATTTACCAAAAAAAAAAAAAAAAAAAAAAAAAAAACAACAGAATGAGACTAACTAACCATAGCTTGGAGGAAACTGACTCCATTGCAAATACCTGGAGTATATGCAGTTGTGGTTGGCCCTGATAACATGAACAGTTCTGAATTAATTCTTTCTTAGCAACTCCTTCATGCTTAGCAACTTCCAGAAGGATGTTCAACAGTAGACGATATATAAAAGAAAAAATAAATAAATAAATAAAAATAAAAAGCTAGAATAAAAAGAAAAGGCAGTCAAGAAAACATACCATTTGCTTAGTTAAAATTCTGTAGAACAAAGAAAGTTTTCAGAAGCTTGAAGTTGAACATTGAAATGTTTTACAAGAGCAGCCCAAACCAGTAACTGTTAGTAATTATAACCTGAGAAATACTGATTGGAAGTTCATTTTCCTAATTACAAGCTGCACTGGGGCCCTTTTTTTTTTTTTTTTTTTTTTTTTGAGTGAAGAAAAATGTTATGTAAAATCCTGTTTCTGCTGCAGAAATTAAATACAAAATTCAGTCTTGTCAGTCTCAGTAAATATGCTGATCCCTTGAAGTATTAAGATTCTGTTTTAGCAAATCAAAAACATGTGACCCAAGAAGCAACAAAATGATACCTAAAAGGGATATCACATTCAGGATATATTTCTGCATTTTTTTTAATGCTATTTTGTCACAGTTTAAAAGGGGTTCAGTCCTAAGATCTTTTAAGCATGATGATATGATTTATGGTTCCCCAGAGTCACCTATCACTATACATGGCTTCATCTTGAGTTTGAGAAATTTTATGGTCTAGTATGAAGAAAAGGGATCCAAAGAACATCATAGTGTTATATTATAGAACATATATTAATTACAAGATGATATGAAATGATCTGAAAAGAAGTTTATCATTTGATCTGTCTCCATCAGTCATTATCTTACCTTTTAGTATATAACATCTTTCAGAAGACAAAAGAAAAAGAAGTCTTAAAGTGGTAAGTAGAACACATAGGAAGAAAACCAGGAAAAATGCAGTGTTTTAAAAAGTTTGAGCTTTATCTGAAAGGAAAACTCTTTTTCAGTCTATCATTCCCAATTATTGATTTCCAGCTACCCTGGAATGTCAGCAACTGATATTTTTCACTTTTCATTCTTTAGAAATGGCTATTCTATTCTATTACAATTTCTAGACTTTTACAAGAGTATTTTACTGCTTGTGTAAAGTCCACTGACTGAGTTTTTAACTGATCTGTTCACTGCCAATGAGTCACTGCCAAAGTCCAAATACTGAACTGTGCACATTATTGAATACCAGTTGTTGTAAGGGAACTTGTATTATCTTTTCTTAGGTTTCCAATGATACTCACCCTTTATAAAGAATTACAAAATAATAAGATGAAGCCAACTTCTGGAATTGATTATCTGCTTTGGTGTGATCTTGAGAAGTCAGCCTGCATACTTCTTTCAGGACTCACCAGCAAAATTCCCTCAGAAACCTGATCAGAGCAAGATGCTAGGTGACATCCCAATTTGGCCTCAGCAGCAAGAACAGCTGAGAGTTTCAGTACTTGTATTTCCAGCTTTTAAGGAGAAAAGATCTCACACTATTTCATGTGCTGTATCTTCATATAGCTAAATATGGAGTTCATTTCTTTCCTTCATAAAAAATAATAGTAATAATAATAAAATAGCACTCCACATTAAATTAAAACATGAAAATTAACTTGGAAGATTTCTTACCTGGATTACTTGTATATCCACTTTATCTTGGACGTATCTCTTGTGGGATATCCCTAAACAGAGACTGAGAGACTGACTGATATTTGTCTATTTTTTTTGTGCTGCCACCATTTCAAGTAATCTACCTACACAGCTTAGTGGAGACTAACATATCTGTGCACACAAAAACATTTACCAAGTGAGCCACAGTGTTTTTTTGGTTAGTTGGTTGTTCTGTTTGTTTGTTTGTTTGTTTCTGGTTATTGGTCTTATCTCCTATTTGAACACAGTGAATATTTTGACCGTACAATAATTCAGCTCAAAAAAAAAAAAAAAAAAAAAGTGCCTAAAAATCCACTGTTAAGAGGTATATTTTCCTGAAAGGAAATAAATAAATAAAATGTGACTAGTAAGCTATTGCTAAGAGGTATATTTTACTGTTCAAGACAAATAATTTAAAGGGCTACTATTGCAAACAGATTCATTTATTTATTTATTTTTGTCATCTTAGTGGGTTTAAAGCATTATTTCCCAAATAGTCTTCTACTGTGAGGAGTCTGAAGGGTTTTAAACCTTGATCTGAAAGCCTGGAATTGTGTTGGCATGTACCAGCTTAAATCCGAAATGAAAAATCAGAGCATTATACCTGAAATCCTGGGACTAAATACGCTGATGTTTTTTTCTTCCTATTTTAGAAATTCTTACTTTTCCCTAGCCTTTCCTGCTTGACTTCAATCTCATGCCATGTTTGCACACTTGTGCCAGCAGAAATGCTTATGAGACCATGCTGATACCTGTGTTAATTAAATGGAGGAAAAATAAATAAAAAAAATAAAAAATAAAAAAAAGACAGGGCAGGGAAAGAGGAGAAGAGATAAGGGGAGGGAAAAGGAACTGTCTTTAACTTTGCTTTGAAAAGGGACATGGAAGAATAACCTAAATCAGAAAGTTCATGAGTTCAAGCTTAGCTGAGGAATGAGGAACAACTAGCCAACCTTTCATCCAACCTTTCTTAACACTCAATAAAACATTAATTTTTCATGTCTTTTGCTCAGCTATAGGTAGGCACATTACTGTTAATTTTCAGCTTAGGTTAAAACTCTACAGGGACCTCTGGTTTTCAGTGCCTGAGCTGACATTTGACAATTTGTGAGGTGTCAGGTGAGTACTGATGAGGTTGAGAACTAAGTGTTGTCTTGTTAATGTTCTTGACAGGAAAGGAGAGCCAATTCAGAGTAGAAATAGCGTGTAATAACCTATGGGTGAGGATACATCTCAGAGCAGATGATGGGTATCAGAGGTCTGGATACAGGAATTTGAACCTGGATTTTGGATTTTAGCAGTGTGAGCAGGAGGAAGGTGAGGAAGGTCTGTTTGCGACCTCAGATTTTTATCTATTTAGCATATGGTCTGAATGTAACTAGAATCAACTTTATTTACCTGCTTCAGATAGGTGGGTTGAATCTGGGACTGTAAATGGAAATTAAAATAATAATAATAATAATAATAAAAACATAACAAAGCTTTCAGATAGACTATGTAAAAGAGAGAAAATGGCTAAAAGGTCCCAAACTCACAATATTATTGTAGTTTACCTCCATCACTCTCAGATAATCTGAGCAAGAAATTTTAAGAATTTCAAAGTTTCTTCTGTAGTGATAGATAATTAAAGCTAAAAAGAACACAGGTAATTTTATCTACTTATCTATAAATTAGGTTATCAAAGAAACTAGATTATTTTTTGCTCAACCACTTCCATTGAGAATTTTTTATGCAGCCAATATTGATATAGTTTCTGTTCTGTGTCTAAATCCTGAAGTGTATTACTTTTGGAAAGCACAGCCAAGTTATACTCCTTGGCAATGACTGATATTTTATGCATTAAACATGTAATCATGGGGCAATTAGTGATGGTGATGTTATTATCAGAATAGTATGATAATGAAGTTCACTTTGAAACAGTGTTTAGTAAACAAACTCTGTGCAGGATCTCTTTGCAAATCTTTTAAATATCTCCTCTGTTTAATAGAAGATCGTTTCTGGAAGAACATAGGAAAGTGTTCATGTAAGACAGACTTTATTGGAGACACCAGGGAGAATATGCCAAAAACTCAGGATGACGTAAATCAAAAAGCTTTGCCAATGGAGCATATTGGAGCTTTTGCAATGGAGCATCATGGAGCATATCTGCATTGAATAAGCCAAAGTAAATTAATTACTAGCATTTCTGTTTAATTAACAAATTAAATACAAGCACAAATACAGAGTGAAGTATCTGGTTCTCAAATTATGTGAAAGCAAGTAAACATTAAGGACTGAAGCAAGTGTTCAGAAACAGTGGAAACTGCTGAAAACAAACAAACAAACAAAAAATTAACAAACAAAAAAACTAATTTCTCTGCTATTGACATCTGACTGATTCATCCTTGATTGATTTCTGTAAGGCTGTTTCCCTTATTGTTTTTACTCAAATCAGAAACTATTGAAGATAGTCTTATGATCTTTCCCATCTACCTTGCTTCATTGCATACTGTAGAGCAGTCTTGGAGAATTAAACTCTCAACCCTTTAGATGGAATATGAGGTGCTCAGAAAATGTCCATCTACCTGCTAATGGGTGTCTGCTCATCAGACCTATCAGGACTATAAAGACCTAAAATGTGTGTAGAGTAAGTGATGGTTTGTCAGCTCTTTCACTGTTTTTTTTGTTTGTTTGTTTTTGCTTGTTTATTTGTTTTATTTTTATTTTTTTGTGTTGTTGTTGCACTCTGTGCTCTCATAGTTAGCCATAATAAAGTACAATAGCACATTTCCTGAAGTGACTAAGAAGCTGCTGTACTACTTAACTAGTCTATGAATCTCTTCAGATTTTGCAATTTATCGGAGAGTGTAAAAACTTTTAAGAAAGGTTCAGCACTGGCAAGGATATGAATCTCCATTTATATTTATTAAATATCTCAGATTCTTTTGATTGTCAGGAGACACTCTTGTTCATAATCGTTTTTAAACTTAACCTTTACAGGCAGTTGTAACACTACAGTGTAACAAGGACAACTTTAAAAAAAAAAATGTTTGGACAATTGTTTCCAAGTAGTATTCTTTGTAGTCCTAATTAAATGAGACAACAGCTCATCATATATTCATGATTCCAGAAATTGCAAAAGTCAGTATTGTCAGAATGTCACAATGCTACGACATAAGTAGAATTAGCTGTTTTTGAATTATTTTTCTCATTATTCCCTCATTCCATTTGCTCTATTATCAGCAGTAATGTTCAAGTAAGTTCAGCAAGCAGTAAACACTTTCTGTAAAACTAAAGGTTCTGTTTTAAATTCAGCATTCACAATAACCTACTACAATTGCTTGTTACTTTAAGTATAAAGATACTTTATATACTGAGTAATAATTTGAGGTTTGGAAACATTAAAAAGGAGAACTAAATGAGTAGTAACTTTTTGTACTTCCTGCTTTATATCCTTTCCCATTTTTAGAACAGGTAAAACAAACTATAACCCACATTTTCATTTGAAATACTTTTATTTTAAAATATCTAACATTTTTCTTATTTTTCCAAATTTCCTTATTAATTCAGTTTGAATATATATATAAAAAAAAAACTTATATTTAAATATATAAAAAGTCAACAATTTTTTTCA
This sequence comes from Oxyura jamaicensis, assembly GCF_011077185.1. NCBI lineage: Eukaryota > Metazoa > Chordata > Aves > Anseriformes > Anatidae > Oxyura > Oxyura jamaicensis. The sequence goes on along the minus strand of NC_048894.1, from coordinate 131,757,205 downwards.
AAATTATATGTCTGAAAATTGGTCTAAATATAACTACATTAAAAAAAAAAATTAAATCAGGTATTTCTTTCCTCAGAACAGATAAAAGTCTTTTTCAGAAATAGTATTTCTGAAGTAACTTATGAAAATGTAAAAGATTTTTTTCAATCTATGATTTAGTTTTAAATATCAACATTATTGATCTGTATTTATAAACACATTCATAAGCATTTTTAGTTTTGGTTCCTATTCCACATCAATTTTCCAAATAATTTTCCTGTGAAATTTAATATTTTTCTCAGAGAAAGTGAATCTCAGATATTACAGGACACTGCTTAGTCACTTTGATTCTTCAATGCTTCTTCAGTTTCCTCAAACAAAAGCACTAAAGGCTGAATTTTTTCTTCTGTTAGTGCCAATGACAAACCTGCTATTGCCTACATGAATCAGGCTGAGCATGCATTAAACGAGGATCTGAACATAAATGAACATGTATTAATTATATGTTGGTGTCAGAGGAAAATGCAGTTTGAATTCTATATCTGGTCTATGAACTTTCTGCAAAACTAATTTTTCTACTTTCACTGCTTTGAAGAAACAGGAATATAAAATTTATTTTAAAATAAATAAATAAATAAATAAATAAATAAATAAATAAATAAAACAGTTTTCCTTCATGTCTTCTGTACCTTTATTACCAAGGTGTCTTTCCCTTCAAAACTGAAACCTTCAGTGTTTTCTTCATTTCTTTCTGAGTAGAAGAATTATATTTATTGAATCAAAACCAGGAAATTATATCAATGATGTATATAACAAATTGATTGAATCAGCCCAACTTCATGGTATTTTAAGGTAATCATCACATTTCAGGATGTTTAGGATCTTTTCTCTTATAGAAAATGAAATGTAGAAAATAGAATTATTTTGCTTCTCTCTTTTTTATCAGAATTTAATATGTACCTTATAGGGTCAGATTTCAAATGAAACTGTTTCAAATGAAACTGTGGGCTACTGGTTGCATTTAGTGAAGTTAACTCCACCCTGACAGACCCAGTGAAATCTCCACCCTTTATTCCACCCTGTGTCATTCTCAGGTCATGCACTTTCCAATACATTTTCATTAACATACCTGTCATTTGATGTATACACAGATATCATTCCCTTAGGCTATGGACCATACCCATAAAATGACCATAAAATGTCCATTGAGCTCATTTAGTCCATGTCCTGGGTTCTATCTGTTATAGTGGTCACCCAGGACAGGAGACATGGTGTACTGTGTGATTGGGTGCTAAAACCAGCTCAGGCTGAGGCACTGTTGCACTTGCACTGCTTCTTGCACTGCACTGCACCTGTTGGTTCAGGTGATTCTTGTTGTAGCACTTCCTCTAACACACAAGTCAAATCGTGTTATTTTCCCCCAAGCTTAAATCTTCTTGAAGTACAGATTGGATTTCCCCATCCTCCCACATTACATATGAAATGTTCTCCCACATTACCCACCCAGGTTCTTTAACAAAAGCAATCCCACAAAGGGGCTTGCCCTTTCCTAAGGGAGAAACAACCCACAATATCTTTCTCGTCCATTTCTCTACACACAATACTGGAAGCTTATCTCCACCTATAATATGTAGGAGTTTTGTTTGGGCAGGGCCAGGTTAATTATCTGCTCCCAAGCCAGGCTGTTTCCAATAAATTTGCAACCCTGTTCCTTTATGTTCCAGCACCCATGTTTTTCTTCATAGTCTTTATCAGTCCATTGTATCATTCATCCTTCTGTAGGCTAGTACATGATAAGGAAAGAAGGTGATACACCCAACCAATATCATGTTCCTTGGCCCAAGTACTTTTGAGTTTGTTTGTTGTTGTTTTTTTTGTTTGTTTGTTTTCTTTTTTTCAGAAATGAGTCCCATTGTTTGGTTTGATCCTTTCTGGGCTGGTATGCCACCACAGGATTTGTTTTTTGAGATCTGTGTTGGCGATTTGAGCAGTGGTATGGGTTGCAGGCTGTTTCCAGCCTTGTAGTGGTTACCTCCACCACGGTAAGCACATGACGCTTGTCTTAGTGGGTTCATGGTAGTGTGATATAATTGATCTGCCAGGCCTTCTGATGTTGATAATGTAGCCACTGTCCTCTATACCAGAAATTCTTTGCTTGATTCTGGCATGTTTCACATTCATGAATAACCTATACAATGGCTTTGGTGGTCAGATCCACTCCTCAACCATAAGCCCATGGGCACACTGCATCTCTCTCTACATGTGCAAATGTTACACAGACCCATAAGACTATGAATAGCACACCCTTACATTGCCAGTCCAGGCCCACCAGGGCCACTTCAATTCTGGCAGCCCAGTCTACTTGCTCAATGTTTTAATGTTCTTCACAGGCACACAGCTCTTAGACACACAAGCATCTACATGACATATCTTTACAAGGTTCTCTACCTCAGCAGCGATGTCTTGCCAGAATGCAACAGCTCAGATGGGTTTACCTCTCTGTCATTAGTTTGTCAGTTTCCACTGCTGTAGCCAGCCCACAGGACATTTGCCACTAACCATGAATCAGTACAGAGAAAGAGCACTGACAACTTTTCTCATTTGGCAATCTCTAGGGCCACTTGGGTAGCTTTCTATTCTGCAAAATGAATCAATTTGCCTTTTCCTTTAACAGTTTCTGCAACTTCTTTACTGAGACTCCTTACAGCATCTTTCTACCTCTGGTGGTTTCCCACAATACAACAAGACCCATCAATAAACAGAGCATTTTACTTTTTATTGCCTGGTATTGTATTATACAGTGGAGCCTCCTCAGCTCAGACCACCTCCTCAGGTGATGCTCTGATACTCTGCCTTCTGGCCATCATCTTTTCCAGGACTCCAGGGAATTTGGAGTTCCCCATTCGGGTCCATTGTATGACAGGTACTATTCACTTACTCCATATAGTATTAGTTACAAGATGTGTAGAGGGGAGCCTTCCTTTGAACATCACACAAGATTATGATGCCAAGAGGAGCTGCACTTCTGTACCAACTTCTGAAATAGCTTGGTGCCCCTCACATGCTGCTAATATCTGTTTTTCATTATGGCTGTAGTCAAGCTGTAGTGTATCCTCTATCCTCCTGACTCTACAGCCCCAGAGTTTAACCTCTGGGTGTTTTCTGGGTGCCATGGTCTCCAGCTGTGATATATAAAGCACATTTCTCACATCTGGTCCTAAGTGGACTGGCCCAAGAGCTACCACACAAACTGTCTCCTGTTTGATCTGTTCAAAGACTTATGAACAATTCTTAGTTCAAGTCATTTGACAGGACTCAAAAACTGAATTTTGTGGGTTAACCTCAGTTGGCAACTGAGCACCACACAGCTGCTTTTCTGGTCTGCATTGGCTGGCTGTGTGGTGCTCAGCTGCCAACTGAGGTTAAACCACAACAATGACTATTTTCAGTCATATTTATGATACTTTATTCTGGAAGCAGTGCCATTAATTTTGCCCAGGCTGCTGGAGAAAATTGACATTATTCAGCATAATTAAAGGCTTAGGGACCATAAGAATAAATGGCAAGAAAATGCAATTATAATCTGCATTGCTGCTTCAAATCAGGTATAAACTGTTCAGAATTATACATACTATAATAGGTCTTAAAATACTTTTAGCTATCCTTGTATCACTGAACTTACTAAGTATGAAATAAAATTATTTCATTCTCAGAGATATTTTCTGACCCTGAAGAAAATAACAAAACAAAACAAAACAAAAAAAACATAGTTGAAATCAGAAATTATGTAGTTCCAGTGCACAGTGCACAGTAGTTGAGATTTCAGTAAGTGTTAGCTCCTTAGCATATTAATACAAGAGGAAAATGCTCCTTAAGTTTCCTGCTCACAGACATAGGAAGGTTGAGGAAACAATGTAAAGGTACAGAGACAGGGTTAAAATATATCAGCAACTTTGGAAAAGTCTGCACAACATAATGCTTGCAGCATGAGTTTATATGCTCAAGTTCTTTTGTTTGTTTTTGTTTGTTTGTTGGTTTGTTTAGAATACCAAAAACAAAGCCCAATGGATAAGATTTGCAGCCCCAAACCTTATAAACTTGCTTCAGATTGTACATTTCTACTTACAAGATTAGTCTGTGCCTATGATTGTTCTTTGCTGCTAGTATTCTGATATTTAACTTAATGAGAGGAAAGCTATGGCCTCACATGGCCATATAACTTGCAGTACTATCCTACAACTATAGAATACATAAGAACTTACTGGCAAAGAAAGCCATAAAAGTATAGTAAGGAGTGTTTCACAAGAAATAGCTTTTATCATAACTGATGGGCACAGTTTTCCTGTTTCATTCTTCATCTAAGAAACAAGGAGTATGAATTAATTAATGAGCAAGCTTTTGTTGTACAACTATGGAAATTAGTATAGAACAAAGCCACTAGATGCTATACATGAATTGTAGTAAGCAGAGAGACTATCCTAAAAGTAGTTAATATGGAGTAGTTCTACATGAAAGGACTACATAACTCACACATCAATCTATTAAGGCTCTATTACAAGTATAACTTGACTTCATCAGGGATTTAAGTATTTTGGAATGAATAACAAAGGTTAGACATAAAAAAAGCTATTCAAGCACTGTTATATGTAATTAATCACTCTTCTGCATCCCTCTGCTTTGTTTTCTTTGCCTCCTCTTCCTCAACAGTATCTCACTAAATGAGAATGCTACAGCTGTGGTTTCTTTCAAATGGCAGTACCTTCCTCAAAAGTCTAAGCCACAGACAGCAGTTTCTTATTACTTCGTGACAGCATCACCTTACTAACAAGAAGCCATTATGAGAATGAAACAGTTGTCATACTTGTTATCAAGTACATCCATTTATTGTTTAAGAAAACACCATTAAACAGTAATCTAATACAAAACCTCAAATATAATAATCTAACATCTGCTGCAAAGTAATTTGATTCAAAGTCCTCAAAGATTTAACAGAATGTGTTGGAAGAAAATGAAGTACACGTTACTTATCACTGAAAACTTAATAGAAATTGATAGTGTTTCTCTTTAACAGCCACCAGCTGCTGTTCTAAAACTTACGTAGCTTTATTATCTGGGGAGAGGAAAATAAATGATCTATAGATGACTTTTGCTTTTTAGATTGCAAAATATCATTAAGAATATTGTTTAGAAGAAGAAATGAGAGAGAATTCCCTAATAAAAGAAACTCCCTAAGGAATAGAAACGTTCTATTAAAGGTTCTCTTTTAAAGTATGGGATGGAAACAGGATGTTTGGAAAAATCTTCAAAATAAAATTACTTGATGATCATAAGATTTGGGTCCTGAACTGATTTTTCAGTGATGCAGTAGTAGTAAATTTAAATTGATTAAATAAGTACAAATGAAATTCTCTGTTTATTATTTCAATAAAGAACATCAGTAAACAGATTTAATATACGTCAATAAAATATACTATAATATACGTCAATAAAATAAAATGTGCTATTGTCTTGTGTTTTATAATGGAAGGTGGTAAACATATTCAATATACACTAACAGATTCAGTATCCCTTAAAAATATATTTGTTCACTTCCATGGGTCAGTTTCCTACAATGGAGGAAAATTGCAAGGATTTTCAGAATATTTGGCAATGCATGCACACTCTTTATATGTTATAGTGGTGTCCTAAGACAAATGGATCCAGATGGCTATTCTGCCTCCTCCAACATGTAGGAATATGAAAACTGGACATGGCAAATATGCCTGGAAAAATACCCTCACAGGCTGTTGTACAGCTATTATACGACCTTCTGGAATAGTTACTCTTATAGTGCTATTCTTCCCTTCTGCATGGAGGGCAAGAAAAATGCATCTATTTAAACATATATCTATATTCATATAACTATACATTTAAACTAAAAAAGTTCTGTGTTTAGCATACTGCATGCCAGCATGAGAAGGACTACAAATTGTTCTTGCTTAATAATGTTCCTCTAAATGGATCATTTCTTTACCTCTTGGCAAATTTTAAAGACAGAGGAAAAAAGAAATAACAAAAAATGACACACACACACTACTATGATTTTCTTTTGAATAAGCTGTGGTATCTTCAAATTCAGGCATTGGTAAATGTGTATGATTTATGTAGCTTCTGAATACAATGATACAGAGACAGTGATAAACTTCAGGTTAAAGGTGCTTAACCAGGGGCAGAACTGATTATATATAATGTTTTAAGATCTGCTCCCCTAGAGTTAATGAATTTATTGTTAAGTTTTAGTGTTGAATTGTCTGTGGCTAATGGATTTACAGTATTTCATGATTTTTTTTCTTTTTCTTTCTTATTAATAGGTCTTTATCTCATAGAATACACATTTAAGCACCATGTAGCTGGTGAGCTTGTCCCACTGTTTAATTAATGTGCACAATAAATCACAAAATGCCACAAATGGAAAACTGCGAGTTCTTTAATATAATAATGATTTTATATCTTATATCCTTCAAGGCTGGGAAGAACTAAAATTGACTCTGTCCATGTACTGCTATTTTCATTTTATACATAAAACAGGCTTACACACGTTTCCCATCAAAATCATCCAGCAGGGAATGTGTCCTCTCCTTTTTCAAACCTGAAGTAAATTGGGCTTTATACAGGGGAATTATGTCAGTCCTGGGTGACAATTCAGCACTCTCCTCTGAGCCATAGGTGTAGAGCTAATTTTCTCTCTCCAGAGACTTTCCTTCCTTCAGGCCAGAGATGTCAGAACTCCTTTACCTAACTTCTTGGACATCCAAGCCCTCCGGCTTTCTGCAGCTTATTCTGCTCAGACCTGGGACATCAGGGGAGGTTGGAAGTGCCACACCTGCCTACCACAAAGCACAAAGGTGGGCAAGGCACTGTGGTTGATGGGGCCCATAGGTCTCTGAAGTCTTGAAGCTTTAATGCATCTCACTATCTAGTATGGAAATAGTTTTCCAACTGCTCAGCAGGTGCATAAATTGGATTATGGCATTCAGCCCAGTACCATAACACAGATGCAGTTTCAGTTTATTGTTTATCTTGGCTGATGTATTAAAATTGTGTCCTCAATCACCCTTCATTCACTTCAGTTTCATTCAAGTAGATAAGCTTATAATGTGGTGGTGAAATTACACATTTATCCATGATGTATGTGTGTGTTTCCAGTGCTGAGTGTGCAGACATCAGAAAGAAGTAATTCATGGTTGGATTTCTCAGTAATTTTGCTTGAAGCATGCAACCTGCTCAAACTGAAGAGCTTGAAAGAGATGCAAAAGTTTAATAAAGACCCATGTTGCTTAATTTGTGTTGAATCAAGCAAATGTGCCGCTTAATATTACGAAAAATGATTGGCTATATATCTACGTGCACTTTATAATATGAGAAGCTAGAAAAACAAAATATTATCGGTTAAATAGGTTAAACTTCATCCATGTGGTTTTGTAAGTATGAAATTTACTTCATTGTATAAACTGATTTTAAAAATGTTCACAGATGTTAAATAATTTCAATATCAAAATCATTTTCAAGAAAGGTCAGAAAGAAGACCCTAGCAATTACAGGCCTGTGAGTCTCATGTCAGTGCCTGGTAAAATTATGAAGATGATTCTTGAAGTTATTGAAGCACACCTAGGGGACAATGCAATCATTGGTCCCAGCCAACATGGGTTCATGAAGGGTAGGTTCTGCCTAACAAATTTGATTTCTATTTATGATAAGATAACCCAGCTAGTTGACCAAGGGAAACCAGCTGATGTGATCTTTATTTCCTTTCTCCACATTCTTGCTATCAATGATGTTTTAATTTAAGAATAAACTGCCCTTCTCTAGGTCCTGTCCTCTCTTTACAGAACAGCCTAGTGCACTGAAGAACTAAGAGCCATAAACTACAGGAACAGTAGAAATAGAGCCTCCACTGAGTGCCTGAATCCAGCTGAGGCTAAGGCATTCAGCAGTTCATCAGTTCAATTCCTAAACCTACAGAAAGTAATAATGTTACATTTATGAATCCACATGCTTTTTTTTTTTTTTTTTTTTTTTTCCTAACAGAATAACAAAAATTGCCTTTATTTGCAGGATGTGAAGAGTGGAAAAGAGCAAGGTCTTATTCAAACATGAGATCTCTTAAATAACAGCATAGGGAATACAGAAAATTGCAAGACAAAGAAATTGTTTTGTAAATCAATGTTGTCTTTTTTTCAAGTGTATTCTTGTAGAATGTTTTCCTTAAAGGATCTGTCAGTATTAGTGTTACAAACGTCCATTTCCAGGAGGCCATAACACAGAAGGATTGGCTTAGGCCAAAACACATTGAAAAAGATACTACCAATATTAGGACTGCATCATGAGAGGTTTCTAGTGAGGACATGAAAATACTAGTGTCATTACAGTAGACATGGTAGAGTTATATTTGCCTAGTAATTCTAGTTGGAGCAAACTGAATGGGGAAGGAAGGATTATGGACAGTCAATTTAAGAAATAACACTAGAAAAGACTTGTTTTTTAGTCTAGTTTAGGGGGAAAAAACATGCTATGATGGATATGGCTGCTGTTTATGAATGCACTGGAGTAGAAACAAAAGACAAATAAGCAGTATCTCAGATAAAACACAATGTCAGAAATTTATTTATATAAACTGCCATTAGCAAAATTAGACATGAAACCAAGTTTCCAATTCTAAGATCTAAAGAACAAATTACCAGGAAACAAAACTTTTTAAGGTGATGTCAAATTAGAATGTAGTTTGTTGTAACAGAACTGAACAACCAAGAACTGAAAGAGAAGTTCTTCATTCCTGTAATCCAATGTTCAGTACTGCCAGCAGGAAATTAGTACATTCTGTCATCTATCTATCATTTGTTTATTTTCTCTCAGGTTTTCTGCTGGGAAGTTTGTGATTTCACTTGACAGCAGTCAAAGTTCTTTCTGAGTAAATGATAGGACACATAATGGCTGGTCCTAAAATAAATGGGTTCAGAAAATCAATAATCATCATCATCTAAATATGTAAAGTGTAAAATTATATTTATTAGATTGTGTGAATGACACAATGTTTAACTCAGTGTAAAAAAGAAAACATCAGATCAGGACTATTATCAAACATACAAAGAAAGACATTACAAAAAAAAAAAAAAAAGTAAAACAAACATACAAAGAAACAAAACCTACACAATTGGCATAGTGCCTGAAATCTGCAAAGAGGATCTAATTTTTGAAGGGACTGGTTAATAAGTAAAAGATAATTAATCTTGTCTTCTTACATTCTTTTCAAGGTCAGAAGTTTTATTTTAGTGAGGTGGCATCAAGGAAACTCAATGTCCTCTTTTGTGAGGCATTAACTCTCAGACCTGAAGGCACTTAGAATTAATTTATTGTTTGTTTTGATGAGACAAGATATGTGAGTGACAATAATGTCTAACACATTTTGAAGGAAAGCTTAATAGCATCAATTTCAGCAGGTTGATGTGAGCTTACTGGAAGTGACAAGGCCATCCACACAAAATCAAACAACTTCCCAAGCCTCCAAATGTCAGTAAGAGCTATTCAGATGACAAAAGAATAAAGACGAGCAATTCTAATTTTCATAAATCATCTTCGCATTAGCCACCCAGTAATTTCTGGGTGCTCAGTTTGTGTATATGAGTCTTTAACTGGTGATTAAGTAGGAAGCACATTATTTCTCAAAATAAACAGGCTACATTGTATTAGATTCCTTCGTTAAATGAGAAACTGGGGATAAACCCGAATATGTAAGCTCATGCTTTATGCAACCCATTGGAATAAGTAACTACACAAGTTGTACTGTGTTACAGGATATAAAACTTAACCCTATAATCTATTGAGGAAGGAGTAGAAAAAGTAAAACAAAACAAAACAAAAAAAAATCTTGAAAAGATTAGTACAGATGTCTTGTATTATACTAGAAGCTTTAATTAAAAACAGAAAAAAAATCTATGAAAATAATTAAAAAATAAATTTTAATTAAAATAAGCTATTTGAAATTTGTCTATCTAAACTGGGTTTACAAAAAGACTCCTTCAAAGTGTATCAAAGCCTTCAAATATTTTGTATAAACATTTGTTTCCAATCACTGGAATAAAGATGAGTTAAATTTCTCAAGCTGTTATGGTCAGACTTACTGTATGCAATTACCTGCCTTCACATTTACTGCTGTAAATAAAATAAATAAATTAATTAATTAAAAATAAAAACAATGTAAGAATGTAAATGTAAGAAGTCTGTTACAACAGATATAAAAAGATATATTTATAAGAATAAAATAAACTTTTAAAATTTACCTGCAGCATAAATATCCCTTGCAGAAGCTCTAATAAATTATGCTTTTCTTATTTTTAATTGAGGTTCATAAATACTGCTCTAAAAAAAGGTACAGGGTACCCTGCACCCAAAATCCTGTGATTGCTTTAGCACTGATACTCCATCTTTTCTTGATAAGTTATGGTAACATGGTATAGTAGATTTTTGTTCAAGTAAGAATGTAATTTCTTTACATACAATTAAAAAAAAAAAAAAAAAAAAAGATTACTAAATCATTTACATTAGATTAATAGTGCTGCTATGTAATCATTGGAGTATTTTATACCTAAATTAATATGATTCTTGTAATGTTTGAATGCTTACTAAAGGCAAACATGCAAGGAAATAGTGAAATTACAAGTTAACTTATTAATGAGATAAATTGGTTTGTTTTGTTTTTAAGACAAGCCTTTGGATGGTAATTTATTTTAGCTTGTAAATTGTATGAAAAACACCTATAAATATGGTATAAATAAGGTACTCATCCCCATCCTTCTTTACTATATCAATGTTCTCTGGAAGCTATTGCTGCCTCTGCTTTGTTTCAATATACTAATGTCTAAATACAAGAGATGAAATACCCAGAAGAAAAAAGAAGCCCTCTGTAAAAGGAAAATTATGCCTTATGGCACGAATTTTTATTTTATTTAAAAAAAAAAAAAAAAAAGTTTACTAAACAGCATTGAGAACAGTGGCTGTGGTGATAGAAAAAATTGTCTGTAGTCATAAAACAGCCTGCCTTTTGTTTCTTAAATTAAATGTGCCACTCTGGTTATAGAAATCATAGGCATAGGTTAGTGCTATTAGCCTTTCAACAGCAATCAGTTTTAAGAAACTTTAGCTCAATTGCATTTATTGATCTAATTTAGATTCCATGTATCACATTTCTTTATCCTCTTTATCATTCAAGTTCTTCAAAAAGTTAGAGTCCTTCTCATTCATTATATTTTTCTCATAAAAAAGAAACCTAGAAACTTTTTTTTTTTTTTTTTTTCACGAGCCAATCCCATCTCTTTCTGGATTTTCTTCCAAATTTTCATTATCTTCTCAGCATTTCTGACACCAAAATTACCTGAAGATTTCTGTGGATGATTCTAGATTTTATGTCAACTGTAACAGAAGAGGGAATACTTCATAATAAGACATAAGAAAATATGAATTTGGATGGTTGGATTTAGATGATCTTTAAGGTCCCTTCCAGTCTAAATCATTGAATAATTCTGTGAATCTGTGACCCAAAACTTTAGTCCACTATCAGCCCCACCTGTCATAAATTAGTGGCTGCTTTGTTATAGATCTTCCTTTGTATTTTTAGGGCTCTGAATTTGCATAAATCTTTTGGGACCCTATCACCTTATCTAGTGAAGTCAATAGAATATCTGCCTTTAATTTAGTGCTTACAGAAATAGTCCCATTAATTGCGTGTATTTTAAATATATTTCTCTCAGAGGTATCTGGAAACAAATGAGTATGGAAATCCTTACCACAGGATATGTTGGGGTGTATAAGAGAAATAATATATTGCTCTCTTCAATTGTTCTTTGAAATATTCTTTGGAAATTAAAAAGCATACTTTAAAAAACCTGTTTCACTTAGCATAAAATCAATGTACTGTTTATTTTGAAGTCGTAGCATCAGATTAGACTGGCTATGTTTAATCTCATTTTAGAACTGGAAGTGCTTGCATTTGGGTGTAAAATAGCTTGATCTGCAAGGCATAATATGACAGTGAGTCATTAAAATGAGCTTTTTTTTTCTGTAACAATCCTTCATGATCAGCAGTTTTTGACACTATTTTACACAATAGTTCTGAATTAGCTATTAGAAAAATCAATAAAGCACGCCATCTAACATAACATGGATGTCCCAGTGACCAAGATTTATAAGCTAATTCTCAGTTAAGTCCCTAATTTTCACAAATGTGAACACTACATCAAGAAGCTGGTTTTCATGATTATCACTTGAGTCATGAGTTATGACTTTCACAGAATCACAGAATTGTAGGAGTTGGAAGGGACCTCAAGAGATCCAACCCCCCTGCCAAAGCAGCCCAGGTAGGCTTACAGAAGGGCCTTGAATATCTCCAGAGAAGGAGACTCCACAGCCTCCCTGGGCAGCCTGTTCCAGTGCTCCATCACCCTCATTGTGAAGTTCTTTCATATGTTGGTGTGGAACTTCCTGTGCTCCATCTTGTGGCCGTTACTCCTTGTCTTGTCCCCACAAACCACTGAAAAGAGGTTGGCCAAATCCCTCTGTCTCCCACACCTCAGGTATTTATACACATTGATGAGATCCCCTCTCAGTCTTCTTTTCTCCAGGCTGAACAGATCCAGGTCTCTCAGCCTTTCTTCATAGGGAAGATGCTTCAGGCCCCGTATCATCTTTGTGGCCCTCCGCTGGACTCTTTCCGTCTTTTTTGTATGAGGGAGCCCAGAACTGGACACAGTACTCCAGGTGATGCCTGACCAGGGCAGAGTAGGACTTTACATATGTCCTTTTCATTATCACCATATCTTTGAGCAAACGTAGTTCTTGCCTTCTAATGTCTTAGTTCAGTTTGCCTATTAATTACATAACAATGTTGTAAAGTAAGCATCTCCTTTCTGAGTTTCACACTTTGATTTGTATAATAACTTTAAATGCATTATTGCAAATGCACATCCAAATAATCCATATAAAACCTAGATGCATCTTTAGAAGCCAACATGGTCTCTTGGCTGAAGCAGTAAGCCCGTCATGCCATCAGTAGTGCACAGCTCTATGACCATAGCCTACACAGGTCTATAATTCAAGTCGCTGCCTAGTGCAGCCATGAATGACAACAGAAAACATATCATATTCTGTACATCATCACAGTGAGATATCTTCCTTAATTAGACAGTCAATGTTAATGTCAGAAGCCTCATTTTGTCTACAGAAAACATGATTTATTTGTATATTCCAGTCAGTGCTAAAGTTTGGAGATACAGACAGCAGATTTATTAAACATTGGTCTCTAATTTTTATAACTATAAGGTCTCAGATGATGTGTGCTTTTGAAAACAGAACAAAAATGAGAAACAGGGATCATCTTTTCTCATTTCATCCTTATTTTGTGCAGCAAATGTCATCTACGCCACATATAAAGAAATTCCATTTGATATTGTGTGCTGTCGGAGCAGTGCTACCTATAGAGCATATAGAATTGACAATTATTGCTATGATGATAGGTAACTGCAAGCAACTTGCTCTTAATATGTATTTTACATCAGGATTGTCCTCTTACTAGAATGTCTTCAGAGCCATGGCTCTTTGTGTTATCCATCACTTGAACAACATTGCCTAGTGTTATTCATCATAAAGGCAGTGACAAAGCTATACATCAAAATGATTGTCCTCCATGTACAATGCAAAGCAACCTTCCTTTATAGGAGTTTATAGGAAACTTTTTGATGATTTTAAAAGAAATAAATTCTATGTAGGAAACAGACACACCAACCAGCAGTACTGAATCTGCAATTATTTAGTGGCACATTATTATCTCGTGAAATAAAACATGATAGCTTTTCCAAATTTCTCCTTCTTGAAACTAGTAGGTAATTTTAGGGGGGAAGGGGAAGAAAAAAAAAAAAAAAAAAAAAAAAGTTCTTTTTAAAGCATAATTCTGAGTGGAAACAGTGTCATAACACAATACAAGAATAGAAAACTATCAAGCTGGAGCTCCAACAGTGAGTCACCCAACTTACTTGACAGAATTTAGAAGTCTGAGCAGTATTATCTATTCTTAGTCTTATACAGATCTTCAGAATTAGAAAGTTCTGTGAGAGGACATTTCTTGATCAAGCAGTCTTGCAAGTTTCTTTCATTCAGACTGACAGAATTAGAACTTACATTCCTTTCTTTCTTGTATATGATAATCCTCTTAAGGAATACAGAATGTGACGGCATCTTCAGTTCTGTTTTTGTGGAAAGACAAAGACAGAATACAATTTTGTTTTGTTTTCAGAAATGTAACTCTAACAGATGGCATCACATACAAAAGAGAGAATGCAACTGTTTCGGCATCTTCAAAATCAAGATATTACAGATTTATAACCTAATGATAAAGTTAGTGAGCTAGCTATACTGCTACTTGAGCTTCCTTTCTCTCGGTATTCCTTGATGTTGCTGACATGCTGAAATCTTCCTGTTCTGCATCAGAATGATGTAAGTTTCATCGTGCTATGCACTAACATATCCCTTGGCAGTTATTTGAACAGGTCTGCAACATAATTTATTAATACATTAATATTTATTAATATATACATATATTATATAAATAATATGTTGTGTATATAATATGTAATACATATAATATATATGATATATATAAAACATTTGGGAAGTTCACATTTAATTAATAATTTATTATCACAACGATGTAATTTTGTTTGTACTCCTGGAGTCAAACTCAATTTCCAAGAAATGTTACTTCAACCAAAGTGGCCAATGCAGTTTGAACTAGATTTTTCCAGTTAATGACACTACGCTTTATACTAGGTCTGACAATGGCAAAAGAGTTGCTATTTAGCTGAGCTTTACATTGCCAGTTTGTGACCATCCGTTTTATGCCATCATAAATGAAATCTTGTCCTATGAGATCTTGTAACAAATATGCAAGCAGTTATTTATGCCTTCTGCAAAACTTACTGTTTAAGCTGTGTATGATGCACAGGCATTACAGCTTACTTATTTAGCATAATAATTAATGTATCTCAAAGTTGTTCCATTAAATCTAATGTTTAAATCATGGATCATTTGTGCAGTATTATCTTTGCAATAACCTCATTCAATATGGGCTTTGCAAGCTTTAGTCTTCATAAAACACTTGACTAAAGCAATTCCACAATGATAACAACCACTGCAAAACTGATCATGCAGTCTTACCATGGGCAGTTTCCAGATTCTACAAAGAACAGCAATCTTCTTTAACAAATAAGCCAAATAAGCTTTAGTGCTCTTAAGCCACAAATATTTAATGTCCAAGGAAGTAAAATATTTTTAGATATTTAAACTGAAAAGTTCTTTCAGGTGTTTTTAATAATATTGAGCCATTACTCAGCCATTTGTTTCAGTGAAGACTGTATAATTCAGCTTACAGAATTCAAAGTGAACATTTAAATGTCTTCCAAGAGTATCAAAATTTTTACAGAAAAAGGAACACATTTATTTTCATTATTTAACTATCAACAACAGAAGCAAAGCAATGGACTATTGCAATAATGTTTATTTACTGCACCTTTATTAGGAAATTTAAATGCAAAATATGTGTTCTTGTACCTACCAGTGCTTACTGACCAGTGCATCCTTTCCCATTAAGTAAAAAATCTCCCTCCTATCTCTGCTTCTTTCTAATGTTTCTTCAATTTTTTCTCCTTAAAAATAAAATAAAATAAAATAAAATAAAATAATGTTAACCAAAAGGAAAATTATAGTTAAAAAGCACATTTAATAATATTGATCTTAAAGTGCTGTTTAATTTAGACCATAAAAGTAATTTTATTCATCATAATTTTCCTATTAAAAAGTGATTGGGAAATTAATCTTGCATCTGTATAAGCTCTTTGCAAATTGAAATATCTCTATTTCTATCTGAAAATATTACTCATACTATGAAGTTACAAAGACAAATTCAAAAACCTTTTACTTCTTTGGTCTGTGGCACATATATTGGATTTCTGTCTCAATTTCTGACATAGTCAAGTATTAAGAAGTCTTTGAGGGGCTGAGAAAAAAGTATTCAAATAAAATACATTTTTCCACATAAATAAAAACTGGTATAATTAACCATGGACCTTCTTCATATTCCATTTTCTTTTCTAACCCAACTAACCCTCTTCCGTCATAGCAATTGCTTAACCACTCCTTCTGCATAGTACTTTTCAATGTATATTTATTATAATCAAATGGAATATAATAATTGCATAAATGAACCAAAATAAATGAAAGACAATATTCTATATTGTTACTACATTGGTTGTTTTCATTTGAAAACCAACAGAAATTAGGCTAGACTAAATGTTTCATCTATTGTTTCTACTTCTCTCCATTTCCTTCCTTTCTAGCTTGCAAGGAAATATATATTGTTGTGTTTTTTTTTAAAGTACTGCTAGTTATATGAGTTATCTTCTAACGACTTGTAAATGTGCTATGATCTGGCCAACCATACACAAAGGGATATTGCTGTTAAGCTTCCAGTCTTCAAGTTAGTGCAGTTTCTTTCATTCATCTCTCACACTAGTTTTTGTAGCCTCTGTCTACAAAAATTACTCTTAATTAGCACCAGAAACTACTGCAGTAAGGATGCACATGTAGCTGCATGTGTAATTAATTGCACCCATAAATATCAAGTAGGTGAACAGCAGCTATCTTCCTAAGTTCATTGGTTCAGTACATGAACCAATACTTAAAAGGAAATCAAACAATTCTGTTCTTTTCTGAAAGTCAATCTGATGCTTTGGCACCAGTGTAAACCTAATCTAGCTGTATCTAACTTCAGAAATACATGAATATCTGGTATATAAAATTGTACACCATGGTTGAGCCCAATTACACAAAGTTTAATACTGTTGAGTGCTGGATGCCACATTTACCTCATCCTTGATGCCCAATTCAATCATATTCTCAGATTACACTGATCAGATTATGTTTCCCTCAAAAGATCTTGTCTAATCACTCCTTGGCTTCCGGCCTGATTGGGCCGGAATCACTCATTGGGTTCCGGCCTGATGGCCGCAGACGGGTCCCTATCTTTTAGGGGAAAACGGATCCTGGGCCAGGAGCTGGCAGGGCTCATTGAGAGGGCTTTAAACTAGGTAAGAAGGGGGATGGGGCTGAAGCAAGGTTTGTTGGAGCTGTGCCAGGGGGAACAATAGCAAGGCCGGGGGATAAGGCAATGGCCCAGCTGAAGTGCATCTACACCAATGCACGCAGCATGGGTAACAAACTGGAGGAGCTGGAAGCCATCATGCAGCAGGCAGGCTAGGACTTGGTTGCCATCATGGAGACGTGGTGGGACCACTCTCATGACTGGAGTGCTGCAATGACTGGCTATAAACTCTTCAGAAGGGACAGGCAGCATAGAAGGGATGGTGGAGTGGCTCTCTATATTAGAGAGTGTTTCGATGTTGTAGAACTCGAGGCTGGGCATGACAAAGTCGAGTCCCTTTGGGTTAGGATCGGCGGGGCAGACAAGGCTAGCGTCCTGGTCGGGGTCTGTTACAGACCGCCGAACCAGGATGAGGAGACGGATGAGGAGTTCTACAGGCAGCTGGCAGAAGTTGCGAAATCTTCAGCGCTGGTTCTTGTGGGGGACTTTAACTTCCCTGACATATCCTGGAAGCACAACACAGCCCAGAGGAAGCAGTCTAGGAGGTTTCTGGAGAGTGTGGAAGATAGCTTCCTGACACAGCTGGTTAGTGAGCCTACCAGGGGTGGTGCCCCGCTAGACCTTCCCTTCACTAACAGAGAAGGACTGGTGGAGGATGTGATTGTCGGGAGCTGTCTTGGGCAGAGTGACCACGAAATGGTGGAGTTCTCTATTCTTGGCAAGGCCAGGAAGGGGACCAGTAAAACCACTGTATTGGACTTCCGGAGGGCTGACTTTGTGCTGCTGAGGACACTGGTTGGTAGAGTCCCTTGGGAGGCGGTTCTGAAGGGCAGAGGAGTCCAGGAAGGCTGGGCGCTCTTCAAGAGGCAAATCCTAATGGCGCAGGAACGGTCTGTCCCCACGTGCCCAAAGACGAGCTGGCGGGGATAAAGACCAGCCTGGCTGAACAGAGAATTGTGGCTTGATCTTAGAAGAAAAAAGAGGGTTTATAATCTTTGGAAAAGTGGGCAGGCCACTAGGGAGGACTATAAGGATATCGCGAGGCTGTGCAGGGACAAAATTAGAAAAGCCAAAGCTCATCTGGAGCTCAATCTGGCTACTGCTGTTAAAGATAACAAAAAATGTTTTTATAAATACATCAACATGAAAAGGAGGACTAAGGAGAATCTCCATCCTTTACTGGATGCAGGGGGAAACTTAGTTACAAGAGATGAGGAAAAGGTGGAGGTGCTTAATGCCTTCTTCGCCTCAGTCTTTAACGGCAATTCCGATTGCTCTCTGGATACCCAGTACCCTGAACTGGTGGAAGGGGATGGGGAGAGAGATGTGGCCCTCACCATCCATGAAGAAATGGTTGGTGACCTGCTACGGCACTTGGATGTGCACAAGTCGATGGGGCCGGATGGGATCCACCCGAGGGTACTGAGAGAACTGGCAGAGGTGCTGGCCAAGCCGCTTTCCATCATTTATCGGCAGTCCTGGCTATCGGGGGAGGTCCCAGTTGACTGGCGGCTAAATAATGTGACGGCCATCTACAAGAAGGGCCGGAGGACTGACCCGGGAAACTACAGGCCTGTCAGTTTGACCTCAGTACCAGGGAAGCTCATGGAGCAGATTATCTCGAGAGTCATCACGCAGCACTTGCAGGGCAAGCAGGCGATCAGGCCCAGTCAGCATGGGTTTATGAAGGGCAGGTCCTGCTTGACGAACCTGATCTCCTTCTATGACAAAGTGTCACGCTGGGTGGATGAGGTAAAGGCTGTGGATGTGGTCTACCTTGACTTCAGCAAGGCTTTTGACACCGTTTCCCACAGCATTCTCCTCAAGAAACTGGCTGCTCTTGGCTTGGACTGGCGCACGCTTTGTTGGGTTAGAAACTGGCTGGATAGCCGGGCCCAAAGAGTCGTGGTAAATGGAGTCAAATCCAGTTGGAGGCCGGTCACTAGTGGCGTTCCCCAGGGCTCGGTGCTGGGGCCGGTCCTCTTCAATATCTTCATTGATGATCGGGATGAGGGCATTGAGTGCACCCTCAGCATGTTTGCAGATGACACCAAGTTAGGTGCGTGTGTCGATCTGCTCGAGGGTAGGAAGGCTCTGCAGGAGGATCTGGAGAGGCTGGACCGATGGGCCGAGGCCAACTGCATGAAGTTCAACATGGCCAAGTGCATTGTCCTGCACCTGGGGCACAATAACCCCAAGCAGAGCTACAGGCTGGGAGATGAGTGGTTGGAGAGCTGCCAGGCAGAGAAGGACCTGGGAGTGATGGTTAATAGTCGGCTGAATATGAGCCAGCAGTTTGCTCAGATGGCAAAGAAGGCCAACAGCATCCTGGCTTGCATAAGAAGCAGTGTGGCCAGCAGGGCCAGGGAGGTGATTGTCCCCCTGTACTCGGCTCTGGTGAGGCCGCACCTCGAGTACTGCGTTCAGTTTTGGGCCCCTCACTACAAGAAGGACATCGAGGTGCTGGAGTGAGTCCAGAGAAGGGCTACGAAGCTGGTGAGGGGCCTGGAGAACAAGTCTTATGAGGAGCGGCTGAGGGAGCTGGGCTTGTTCAGCCTGGAGAAAAGGAGGCTCAGGGGTGACCTTATTGCTCTTTACAGGTACCTCAAGGGAGGCTGTAGAGAGGTGGGGGTTGGTCTGTTCTCCCACGTGCCTGGTGACAGGATGAGGGGGAATGGGCTTAAGTTGCGCCAGGGGAGTTTTAGGTTGGATCTTAGGAAGAACTTCTTTACCGAAAGGGTTGTTAGACACTGGAACGGGCTGCCCAGGGAAGTGGTTGAGTCACCATCCCTGGAGGTCTTTAAAAGACGTTTAGATGTAGAGCTTAGGGATATGGTTTAGTGGGGACTGTTAGTGTTAGGTCAGAGGTTGGACTTGATGATCTTGAGGTCTCTTCCAACCTAGAAAATTCTGTGATTCTGTGATTCTGTGGCTTACATCTAGAAGCTCAGTAGTCAATTACCCAGGAAGTGGGAAATTCCTTTTCAGGTCTCTGCTTTGCTGAAACTATAAGAGGGAGTTTATCCCTGGCCTCTAAAAATCCAGGTATCATGGGCATCAACCTATGGCAGACCTTTCTAATTTCATTCCACTCCTATGGGAAAGGATAAATGGGATGGACCCAAACACCAGGAAAAACAAATAAACAAATAAAACAAAACAAAACAAAACAACAACAACAGAAAAAGGCTTGGAAGAGGTCGTGAATACGTTTGGACAGCAGCTCCCGAGTTCTACTTTGATGCTTTACACCACTGTACCATCAGGTGTCTCTTTTTCTGTGAGGCATTTTGTGATGATTTTGATGAAAATATTGTACTGAAACATCACAGGAGGAGATAAGGATTTTATTTAGTAAAAATCACCTCAGACATAGTGAAACATTTTTAACTCAGGCATTTCATTGCTTAAGAATGTATCCCTTTTTCCCCACACTTTACTATTTTGTAAAATTCAGCTATTTTTGAGTCAGAGGTACAATTATTAATATGGAAAAACAAGTAACAATAATTGTTTTAAAGTAGGACTTCTGTACATTCTTTCATTTTTCTCATTAATGAATAGTTTAGCAAATTTTCAGACATTGTTCTCTGAGTGAGTTTAAGCACAGAAAGAGTCTGGAAGAGAACTATTTTACAAAATAAGGAAAATAAAAAGTAATAAGCGTTTTTAACATTACATTTCAGCTTTATTGCAGTAGCTAACACATATGCAATAAACTGATCTCTATGAACCAGAAAGAACCACAAAGTAGCCTCCTGAGCACTTTATCATGCCCTTAAAATGAGACACCACTGCCTATAAAAGAATGGTGCCTCTCCTATAATACTTATAATATAGGCTTTTTTAAGAAAATATTTTTAGGAAACAATTAAAAAAAATAAAAAAAATAAATTAAAAAAAAGCAGTAAATGAGACTGCCGTTGATCAAATACTTATTATCTGAACAAATGAGGTTATTCCGAGGACAAAGTAAATTAGAGAGTTTGGGGACGAGGAGGGATAAATCAAATTCTGTTCAGAGAAGAAAGAGAATAGTAATAATAAAAAATCTATCTGGTGATTCAGATTTTTTAAACAAGTTGATTTTGAGCAAGATACAAAGACAAAAACATGAAATGTATTCCAAGTACCAAAAATTTCTTTCTTGAAAGAACTTAAGGTCTAGGATTGGATCAAAAGCTGTGCAGAGGAAAAGGATCTGGGGGTGTTAATCGATGCTCGCCTGAACATGAGCTGGCAGTGTGCCCAGGTGGGCAAGAAGGCCAACAGCACCCTGGCTTGTGTTAGGAATAGTGTGGCGAAGGAGGCGATCCTCCCCTTGTACTCAGCTCTGGCGAGGCAATAGCTTGAGTACTGTGTTCAGTTTTGGGCTCCTCACTACAAGAAGGACATTGAGGCCCTGCAGTGTGTCCAGAGAAGAGCTACAGAACTGGTGAAGGGCCTGGAACCTATGAGGAGTGGCTGAGGGAACTGGGGTTGTTTATTCTGGGAAGAGGAGGTTCAGAAGACACCTTATTTCTCTCTAAAACTACTTGAAAGGAAGGTGTGGGGAGATGGAGGTCGGCCTTTTCTCACAGGTAACTCATGATAGGACTAGAGGAAATGGCCTCAAGTTGCACCAGGGGATGTTTAGGTGGGAAATTAGAAGACATTTCTTCTCAGAAAGCATAGTCAGGCTTTAGAACGGGTTACCCAGGGAAGCGGTGGAGTCACCATCCTTGGGGGTGCTTAAGGAAAGGTTGGACGTGATGCTTAGGGACATGGTTTAGTGGGTGACATTGGTAGTAGGGTGATGGTTGGACCAGATGATCTTGAAGGTCTTAATGATTCTATTTTTCTATGATTCTATGTTTCTGTGTTCATACAAGGACTTTATATAGATGTCTGGAGAGGTAAAGCTACTATCAGTAGCCTGACAACACATAAATTGTGTGGTTAACCAAGAAGGTGACAGCATAGCACCCAAAAGATTACACCAAGCCAGGCCATACTGCAGAGGGTGCTCTGTGTGACAGCTCTTGGCTGGTGATCAAAGTCAGTTCTAGATTCTTCAGACTCCTACATTATGCTACAGCAGATATGGCTTCATGCCTCTCTGTGCTATTATTAAGAAGGAAAAGCTTTTGAATATTCTTACAAATGGACATATTCTAATGCCTTGTATTTCATGGCTGTATGTTACTGTGAGTATGCAATACAATGATAGACTTCTGGCATCCAGAACCTACCTTGTCTGACAGCCTGCCCTGTGAACTGTAAAGATTTATTTGCAGTAAAAATTCAATGACATAAACAAATAATAATGTTCAGAATGTTCTGTTTATTTTGCTGTCTCTCATTCAGATAAAATTCAACTTTGTATTTTTGGGCCTTGGCTACTATTACCACATGTGCTTGCATTTTGCATTAAGTACTACTTTGTAAGAACAAATCAGGTGCATCATAAAAATTATGTTCATTGCTGATCTAAGTATATTGCTTCTTCTTCATTAATGCTGGAAAAGTCAAGAATGAAATACAGGAAAATGACTATGGCTTGTTTTGGGCTGTATCGATCTTTGACTGCAAAGGTAAGAATTTAAATAAATTTCCACTTACTTTCCATTAGGCACCAGGGGTAGCTCTGTGTAACATAAACTGTAAGTAGTGTGTTACCTTAACCTCTCATATGCCTTAATGCAATAGCTATGTAATATAATTTTTAAAAATAGAGGAAATTATATTTGATTGGAGATCTAATTTAAAATATGTTTATATTTTGTGTATAACTACTCTTTTACTCAGGTAATATTTACTCCAATAGAACAATATTTTAAAATGATTTGAAGGAAGGAAACCAAGTATTTTTAAAATTACAATAATGTTATTATAACTTTAGTGAGTCTAGAAGAACTATGTTTTTATTATCAGCTATCAAAACTGTGGGAAAATTCAAGAATAGCCATAATCAGTGTTCAGCTATTGTCCTGGTTCCCATATGTGCAATGCTTGTTTAGATATAAAAAGGATTTTCTTGGCTAGTAACCAGGCAATTATTCATGTTTAAAAAACAGAGTTTTATTGCCACTAGGTAAGATAAGACTATTGTGTGGATGTCTAGTCCGTATGAAACAATTTACAGATGTCAGTTCTGGCTTTAATATTTCTCCTGTGTAAGTAATTAAAGATTTAAGAATAAAAGATATAAGTTAAACCAGGTAGCTGCAATTTATTTATACATTTTTAAAGTTTTTAATATAAGTTACTCACTAAAATATGAGACTGAAAAATCACTGATTAATACTACAAGCTACTGATATAATGAATAAAATTGAAGGTTAGAAATTTCACCCAAAAGAAAATAAAATAAGAATAAGAAAAAATAATTATGCTGCTGCTTCTGAGTGAAAAGTATTTTATTTCAAAAACAGTTCCCTAAGGTTTCTAAAGAGTAACTCTCAGAATGAAAATAATTTAATAGTAGAATGATTTGGGGGATCAGGGTTGTTAAACATATTTAAACAATGGTTTGAAAGATTAATTACATAAAGGAAGTTGGAAAAGAGTCTTTTCATGAGGAGTTATTTTTGGTGTTCAATGCTGCAGGCATTTGCAGGTTGCAAAGAATGAATAAAATAGGCCAGTACAATGATAAAAATCAGTATCAGCTTTGGCAAGAAAAAACATGGAAACAATTAATTATATCTGCTATACACACTGATAGTTTCTTAGTGGCTGAAAACACTGTGGAAAGAAAGCTAAGCAACTGTAAGGAGAAATCAATGAATAATCTGATGAAATGCATAGCAGTAGTAAGCATAAACAGGATACTATGATAGCTATAGCTAGAAATGGGCTAATAGACATATATAATTGCCTTAAGTACTCCTGACCATATTAAGGCTAAAAGACTTTTGACACTTAATAAAATATGTTCTCTTCCTATAATGTCCACAGAGTTAATTTAATCTTGAGAGCTTCCTTGTGTATGTAATATTCAAGCAAAATGTAGTGCAAACAGTTAAATTCTTTGAAGCGTTACTGTTCCACACCTCAAGAACAGAACTGCAGCCTGACACGAAATATATCTCTCATGAAGTACTATGATCAGTACTATACTCAGTACTATGATTAGCAGAGCTGATCACCTCAAAGATGGTTTTGATACTCTTGGAAAAAACACCATGGCACTTAGGGACATTTGGAGAAGTGAAATAATGTCATATCTAGATGATAGCATGTAACACAGCAACAGTCCTGGATGTTATATCATTATTTCAAGGCAATGCTTCCTTTTGCTTAATGTCTGCATGTTTACTTTAAAGAACGTCAATAATTCTATATTCAGGCTGTCTATCAATTAGACGGCTGCAATGAAAAACTGCTTAAATACTTGACAACAGTTATTGCAGATTAGATGTGTTGGTTTCTCTGGTGTTGTTTTGTTTAGTTTTGCTTTGTTTTCCTATTAAATCTAAAATAAAATGTTCCTCCCTTCTTCATGAACTGCCAGTCAATGACTTTCCTAAGAGATCTATTAAGCACTACCTACTCTGGATTTACAAATTTCTATCAACACGTTTAAAATATTGAATTGCACATTTCAGGTCTATGTGAGCACTTGCAACACATCTGGTATATCCTGACTACACCATAAAAAATTCTTACATGCAGTAGATCTGGTATTTCTGTTTGCCCAGCTAAGTTTTGTTAGGCCTTCATGTATTAGCCTTGGTGCCATTCAATTGCTACTAATAGCCATTCAATTGCTACTAATAAGACTAATAGTATTCACTATCTGCATTAAGCATATTGTTGCCAGCAGGTTGAGAGAGGTGATCCTTCTCTACTCAGTGCTGGTGAGGCTTTGCCTGCAGTATACTGGGTTCAGGTTCCAAGGTCTCAATGTCCGTCTTGCAGTGAGGGGCCCAAAACTGAACACAGTACTCAAGCTATTGCCTGACCAGAGCTGAGTACAAGAGGATGATCACCTCCCTGGTCCTGCTGGCCAGGCTATTCCTGACACAAGCCAGGGTGCTGTTGGCCTTCTTGGCCACCTGGGCACACTGCCAGCTCATGTTCAGGCGAGCATCGATTAACACCCCCAGATTCTTTTCCTCTGCACAACTTTCCAGCCACTGCCCTAAGCCTGTAGTGCTGCATGGGGTTGTTGTGGCTAAAGCGCAGGACCTGGCAGTTCAACCTCATCCCATTGGCCTCTGCCCATTGTCCCATTCTGTCTAGGTCCCTCTGCAGGGCCTTCCTACCCTTTGGCAGATCAACACAACTCCCCAACTTGGTATCGTCTGCAAACTTACTGAGGGTGCTTAAGTTTATTTTTTCATTTCATTTGCACAACATAAGGCACTTTCTCTCCTAAATCTCCATGGCTTTTACTAGGACAGTTATTATTTTTTCTCCTGAATCTATTCCTTCTTGCTCCCTGGTACTGAGTATTGTAAAGCTGTTCAATGTGGCAATTATGAACATCTGCAAATGTTCAGTGTGTGAACCTGTGTATGGAACTTGTCATTGCTTTTTCAGCCTTTCTTAATATATAGTTATTTTGGTAATTGGTTTCCTTGCTTTTATAAACTTTTCCTTTAATTCCACTGTTTGATAGGCTTTTCTTATCTATTTCCTGTTAGATGTTTAGATTTTTTTGAACCTCTTTTTGTGTATTATTAGCTATTGTATATTGATCTAATCCCAGTACTACAGCTGCTTGATCATTTCCTGTTCTATTATTAGATGTTTCAACAACTGCATAAAATGAAATAATATAATGCAATACAAAATAATTTACCTTTCTGCAGGAGAGAAAAAAAAAAAAAAAAAAAAAAAAAAAAGTAATATTGAAAAGACTCTTACCAAAAAAAGCTGAAACTGGGATTTCTTAAATAGTAATGTGCAACAATTAGAGACAAACCTTTATAAAGTCCAGATGTTAAAGACCTTTGGAGCTGCAGAGAAAATTTTCAGTTTGTAACCCATCTTCAAGAAAAACTAATCCAAAGGTCTGCTACAATGTGTTGTGCATTGCTATAACCATCATTACAGCATGGTATAAAGAGCAGATTTAACAGCCAGTCAAGAGAATCAGATTTTATTTAGTTAGTTAGTTTTCCTGGGGTTAACTTCTTTATTGTGTTAATTTATCTTTGCAGAAGCAGGAGGAATGAATATTCTGGCCTAAGGAATTTTTATGAACTACATTAAGTGTACATTGATATACATGAATTATTACCTGACTGTGGTGACATTTTGTTGTTCATAAATGAAAGTAAGATATTTTCACTAAATTAGAATTTTCAAATCATTTTCCATAATTGCTTGTGGCTAGTAATTAAGTAAAGGTTATTCTGTAATAATAATGTAACTATGGTAATATGATAATAAGTAAGGATGTAATTTTGTTAAAAGCAATCTCTGCCACCAATAATAATTACACTCTCTTGTGTTAACCACTGATTAAGAAATGATTATAAAATTAAGATCTAGAGTAAAAAAAAAAATCATAGAAACAGGACATTGATTTGGAGTTTTCCTTATTGGTATGGGACATCAAGCCAGGCTACTTCTGCTAGACAATTTTAAAATGAATAATATAAACAACTGGTTTGGTTTTAACCATAAAGAAGGATGACCTGTGATTTTCTTATTATTCCATGTGTCTGTCATGAAAGGAACTTAGCAAACATTATATATTTTTTAATGTTTAGGCTTTCTATAATTTTAGATTTTCACTTTTTTCAAATCTGATTCTCAATAGTGACTGATCTGTATTGCTGACAAATCTGGTCCTCACTGCTGCCATCTGATTCCCATAGTGCGGCTACCTGCTGACATTTCAGAACCAATGCCCATCACCCTGAAAGAAGCAGTTATCCCACAGCAGAATGTACTAATATTTATATTCTGAAAAATTCTTGACTAAATTATAGGCACTGATTATAGCGTCTTACAGTGATTATTGCATGAGGCTGAAAATTTTTCGTCTTACAGCTTTCTCTATCTGGGAGAAAATATCTTTCATGACATCACATGATAAATCCTTGAAACAACATATATTTGTACAATCATAAAATACGCACCCAAACCATGTTTTATCAATTTCCATAGTAAGTCACTACTGACTGCAAGCTGAGTTAGTTTATACAGAATAGAGATCAAAAAGCAGCCTACAAGCAAGGTTTACAGTCAGCACTAGCAGGGCTTGAGTATAACCTGCTCTGAAAGCAAGCACTAGATTTTCCTAATCCAATCAGAATAAACAAGTTCAGGGAAGAAGATATGCAATAATTTTGTTCTCAGAGTAAAGGTAGTTACTCTTGACTTAGGTAGTTCATGGATTGTTAAAGGAAAATGGTCACAACAAACTGCAGGGTATAGTAAATGATCTGTAAATTTTTCTAGTTTGTAGTAGAAATCACATGAATAGCTTGGTCCTGCCAAAAGATGTGTCAGGCTATGTAATTTTTCTGAAAACAAATTTTTCAAGAATTTTCCCTTCCAATGCTCACATTATGCAGATAATTTTACGCTAAATACAATGCAAACTGTGCATCAAGTAAACTAATATACCTTTTAAATCACTTAGTGTGTTGTGTGACCTGCACAAACCTACGTTCCTTCCTTCCAGCTGTACATGCAGTGGACAGAGGTACAAGATGTGCAGGTTACCAAGGACAACATACTTCACCTGATTTCTAACCTGCCCTTTCTTGGATGAGTAGGGATTCAAAGAATTGCATCTAGAAGAATGCTTGAGAGAAAAAAAAAAATAAAATAAAGAAAGAAAAAAAAAAAAAGCTGCTAGGCTCTCTGTTTGGACCAGATTAAAATTTAGCAAACTTTCAGAAAGGAAAAGAAAGAAAAAGGAATTTGTTGGTTACTTTTCCATGAGAGCAGTCAGCCATCATTCACTAAGTTGATGTAGAACTGAAAGGAATAAAACATGTAAGGATGACCGTCAGATGTCCATCTTCTGCAATGAGAGACATAGCTGTTCGTTGAACTGGCAGGTGTTTATCAGAATATTGTCAGGAAAATTAAGCCCTAAATGTTATAAAGATGAGTGAAAAATGAAAAAGCTCCATACCAATAATACATTCCTCTCGCCTTAAACACTGTATAATTTCTAACAGTTCCCTCAAACTCTCAAGAATCTTTTCACAGGTTAGACTTTAAAAAGCCACTTGGGTTAAGCAGAGAGACAAAATCTATCAGAAAATCTGCCCAGTGTTTTGTTTGTTTTGTTTTAACTGGAACTGAAACACCAGGTCACTGTCAAGGAAAGCCATTAAGAAAGGGATGTTCAGATGTTTCATTTCTTCACTGAACAACAATTATAGGTAAGTAATTTTCTCTATCATGAAATATAGTAATGTGCTTTACTGACTTAACCTTTCAGCATTTTATCTTTCAACTAACAACTACACCTTTTCCCTCAAATTAGCAAGGCCATCAACAATAAAAAGAATGAAATAGTTAACCAGTAACATAAAATGTGTAAAGGTAAAAACAGAATGCTACACTACTAAATTTTTGAGACTAGATCAGACTTTAATATTGAGAGACATTTTTGTAACTAAGGTTGTGAACAGCAAATTTATGTAATTCTCTGTTTTATTAACGGGAAGTGGTTTTGGCACAGATGCTTTCTGTGGGGATGTTGCCATGGTAAAGAGCCCTTTTGGAGGCAATAGTGCGGAAACTTTAGTTCAGTACAAAGTCCTGTAAATAATGTTCTTTTATGGGAAGAAAGTGTATTTTCTAATACAAATCTTCAAAGTCTCAGCTGATTAAAAATTATTATTTCTTGTTACAGAAGAAAGACATGCATCAGAATACATACATCTAATAGCAGAGCTGTATAGAGGTGTATAATACAAGGGGAACTTATCTCAGACCTGCACAAGACAGAGAAACTATCTTTCAGCCACTTAGCTTATTCTATGTTCAAATAAAATAAAATAAAATAAAATAAAAAACTCTTTTTCCTTTTTCTTTTCTTTTTCTTTTTTTATTGGTAGGAGTGTATTTTGGAAATGCAGTCTTCTGGTACTGTCATTGCTCCTTACTGACTATAAAACTATACAGTAATCTCAGGCTTTATGTATGACAAACTGAGGAAGATAAAATAGGATTGCAAAGAGAATAGGTAAATTTTAACTGTTAATGTAAAGGAGAAAACTGACCTTTGCAGATCCTTTAACTGATCATCCTTAAACAGCATTGTAATAGCATATTTATAATAGTGTTAACAAAAATTACTATCATAATTTAAGTGCCTACAAGAAGAAAACAACAGCATTGTCCTAAAATTCTGATAGTAAAAAACAGTATCAGTCAAATCTATAAGCAAGCACAAGACAAGTAAAACCAGATTCAGAGGTTTCTTAGTAAATGAGTAAAATAAGATCAGTTTTTCAAATAATTTATAAACTATTTACATGGCAAGAAAGGAAAAGGATTTGGATTCTGCCATGATTCATACATAAGCTCAACTAGAAAATGCCTGTGTTTTAACAGGTTTTAGTGCAAGATGGTTGGTATTCTCCTAAGAATGTGCTTTTTTCCCTTTTTAAAGTACTCTTCAAACCTCTTTTTCAGTGACATTTAAAGAAGAATAAAAATGCCTGTCATTGTAGATTTATGGAAGTTTAGTTATAGCTGAGTTCTCCGAGTGGTAAAGTAAAAAACTACTTGAGCATTGAGAGTGTCTGTTCAAATGCTCTATGTTTTGAGATGGACAATTCACAGCCAACTTAGTATCCTGGATGTCTAGCAACCTTATTATGTCCTAATCACTCAAAGAAAGACACTTCTTTTTCAGTAAGAATGAATTACTAAGCCTGAAGGAGTAAGAATAAAATGCCCTATGATGTTCTGTGAAGTAAATTTAACCTGAAAAGATTTCTAGCAAGAAATGATCATTAGAGACTTTCTTCAGGAACCTCAGAACACAGAGGAGGTTTGAACCTTACTAACTGATGTTAAGCAGCAGAGCTCTCCATTCTAGATGTAGCTCAACTTCAGCTTCTGGGTATGAAATTCAATTCTGGTAACACCCTAAGGCAACCATTTACAAAATTAAAGTCATTTATAATGATTGAAGAGGTACATAGTTCAGGTACAAGAAATGTTTGAGATTATATCTTTCCAGGATACCAGCTGAAGCTGTGCAGTGGAAACATCTCCAGGTATGCAGGTTGCAGATGAAAATTATCTTTCATGTGGATACAGCATTGTCACCTGCTGTTTGGAAATCATCACAAAAAAAAAGTTGTAGTGATTAGCCACAGCAATCTCTACATATTAAATTTTTCTGTTAGAATTATTTAAGTATTATTTCAACAGAAAGAATGTAAGTACTTCATTGGGTTTATTAGCTTGCCTGTTTTGGATCAGATATTCTACTCATTTACTATTATGCCTGGCATGATTAGAATCATCACTAAGAAATGGTTGAGCAGCATAGTGTAAAATATGATTCACAGCTCTCCAGGACAAACAGAGCAGCATTGAATATGGTCAGTAGGTGACATGGGAGAAATTAACAATTTAGAAAATAGGAATTTCACTTTGCCAACGATGATAACAGCTACTGTTAAGTGAAATTGTATTCATATTTTTATAGTGCTCTACATTCAAATAACTTTTGTCTGTTCCCAGCTAAATGAAGTGTCAGTCTAACATCTACTCATCTTTCTATAAAGTGCTACTGGACAAAATACATTTAAAAGATCAAAGAACGTTAAGTAATTAAGAAGCAGAGAAAAAGTTTTGCTATCTCTGCTGTGTTGGAATATAAAAAGAAAACCACATCCATTCGCTCTGTGGACACACTGTACAACTTTATTCAATTACCTAACTAAAGAAAAGCATTCAAGGACACTCACCAATTTTTAGATTGGGTCAACACCTCTCCTTCCCTCATGGTTTGCTCCTGTGATGCTCTATCAATGCAAAAAAAATTGACAAGTCTCAAGACCAGCATTGCCTAACTGAAAAAGAAAAGGAAGAAAGAAAAGAGGGCCACTTTTCTTGGAGGTTTATTACATTTCTTCTGCTTTGCTAGCACATATGTAGACTGTTTATTAGAAACTAAGAGTCTTACTTACTTGCTTACTTAATTTACCACTCTTATAGAAATACAATACAGGTAAGGTAGACAGAAACAAATCCACGCTACAGTGAATGCACAAAAGTCAAGAAAAATCCATTACTTATATTTTCTTTCCTACCCAAATGACTTTAAAAATAATAATAATAATAAAAAATAAATTAAAAAAAGTCATACTGAGTTATGCTCTTTTCACCAAATTTATTTAAAGAATGCCACTATACCTCCTTGGTGTCTCTTTATTAGCAGTAAGTAAATCCAGCTGGATAGCAATGCACCGAGCACTGTGTCCTCTAATGTCAGAAAAACCCAACGGAGATACCAAGAAAGATGCATCTGTCAGATATGCACTAACCTAAACAGTTTAATGGCCACAGAAAGAGACAGTAACACATTCTGGAGGCTTTCAAGTATGAAATGGCCTTTTTTATTTCAGTCCTTATGAGTTAGTTTCTGTTTCAAAAATTACATAAAATAATTAAATTTTAAAAGACTTATTCCCTCTGAACAGCTTTTCTGGGTGCACAGTGTGTCATTCCCAATGTTTACAAATAAAGCGATTTTCTGTGTGGAAACTATACATCAAGGCTCTGAAAATGCTTTGTGTGAATTATGTTAAATCAAATTATAAAAGAGCAAGCAGAAATTAAGTGAGTTAATTTAGCCTTATGTCTAGGTAGGAAGGACTATAATATGCTTCACAGCTTGTGTGTCATGCTGCTTTAACACAAGGCAGGTGATCCCAGAGGCTGGAGTAGGAGGTGGATAAAAACAACCAGCTCTCAATGATTTTCCAATGGGAACTGGAAACTAATTGTACCTCTGTGCATCATTTCTGAATACTGTACACTACTACACCATATGTTTCATCATACTATACATACTCTAATTCAGCATTCTCATAATGGAGAAAAACCTAGGACAGTAATGCATCTTTAACTTTTAAAAAGGAAACCACAAACAAAGAAAAGGTGTATTAAAAGGAAATGAAAAGTGTTTCATGAAAAGACAAAATATTTATATACTACAAGATGACTATTCAAAACGTAAGTAAATATGTGTCAGATATTGGAAAAGTTTTTGAAATAATAAAAAGCAAATGTGCTCATTACAAAAGTAAAATGCTAAGAGGATTAGAAAGACATCCTTAAAAGAAAAGTTATTTCTAAATGGGAAAATAAAAATACTGCTAACTATAAGTTAAATAAAAAATGACAATATTACATTTCTAACAATTTCTTGCTTGTAATGTTTTTTTCAGAAGCAGAGTCAGGGTATTGGTTAAAGACAGAAATGCTGGACATGGACTGAAAGTTGCAGTTTGGATCACAAGTGCAGTTTCTCTATGCCATCCCCAGTCCTGGTGAGTTCTGTTCCTTCAGTGCCCTTGTACCACTTCTGTCTGCCGCTTGGTAGCCTGTCTTTCCTCTGCCTCTCTAAGCTTTCAGCCAAGCTATCGTGGCAATATTTTCCAGAATCTGTGGGGTAAGTATGTTTTCCTTGTGACTCTAATGGTCTTTTAACCTGCAAATTCCAGCATTACTCTTATGGCCAGTTCTCAGGGGAAGTGATTGGTACTGGCATGCGATTCAACTCTTCTTTCCTCCATTTTCTATCCTTGAGTTGTAGCTTTTGCATTAGGGTTTTAATTTAATTTACATTAGCCGATAAAATGGGTACACAAATTTTAAGACCCAGTCAGCATGCATCTCTGTTCCTGAGAAAAATGTGCTTGTCATTGCTTGTGCCATCATAAGCAGAAACATCAACAAAAAAAAACAATAGGGAGTTTGAATTTGTACTATTGAAAACTATATAGTTGCCACTGGAAAAGTATTACTGGCGGACTGTGTTGCTCAGGGAGTATGTTTGCCTCCACTTTCTTTCCCAGACTTCCGCTGAACGAAGTTATTTCTTTCCCTTTTTCCTCTCTCTCACTGTCATTCTCTTTCCTTTTTTTAATTTACTCCAGGAAATAAAGTTTACTGTATGAATCAATATATGACATCAGGTACATACCCCACTGACAATTTTTTGTGAATATGAACTTTTTTCATCATCCATTGTTCCATGCTGAGTAGCAGTAATGGAGTGCATGAATTGGATTACTTCCAAATAAAACTAAACTGGAAGGTAATGCACCTACCTAATACATGCCAGGTGGGTGATCAGTCCATGGGACTGGACTAGAGGTACAGCAATATTTATTTATTTATTTATTTACTAAAATTATTAAAAGATGCATTCTGAAATGTAAGTATGGAGTAGCAGGTCCTCAGCAACAGTCATATCACTCTCCAGATTGATCTGAACCACTCGTAATATAATAGGATCACCTTACCAGAATGTATAGGAAGTGTTCAAGGAAGCCAAGATCACACGAGGCCTTGAGCTGAAGTTTCCATAACAGAGTCATTCATTACAGAAGGGGGGACTGAAGAAATGTCTCCAACTGGTTTGTCAATAGAAGTGGATTTAGAACAAGCTGCATAATAACAAACTGCCAGGAGCAGATGGTATTCACTCAAGAGCTCTAAAATAACTCAGATGTGAAATTGCTGAACTTCTGCGTGCAGTGTATAGCTTATCACTTAAGTCAGCATCCATACTGGCAAACAGAAAATGTAGCGCTATCTGATAAAATTCTCCTAGGAGAGATTCCAAGGTATGATAGGCCTTGAATACTGACCTCCATACCAAGCAGATCAATTGAAAGATAATAAGGAACAAAACCAGGAGATACATACAGAAACAAAGTATACTGGGGACTGTTTCCCGAAGAAAAGGGTAATCTTGCTTTGTAATTTATTACTTAAAGAGCAGGTGGACAAATATGTTTTAATTAATGAAAACTATTTATATTTTCAAAAAGCTTTCAGGAAGTTATTTCCCCTCAAGACTCTTAAGGAAATTAAACCATTTTATAATGAGAAAATCATTTAGAATTAATAACAGTCAGGAAACAAATATAACTGCTGGTTAGTATTTAGATCAGAAAAAGAGTTGCCCAAGAAGATTCACGGGGACTATGCTGCTCCACATATATGTGAATGATCTTGGCAAAGGGGTCAAACACACGAATGCTGAATAAATTAATGACTGACTCTCAGGAAAGAGATCTTAAAAGCCTCATGGACAGAAAAATTCTGAGGACTCCCTGTTAGAAGCATAACTGCTGATTTCAAAACCTAGTTAAAACCAACAAAAGCTTGAAAAGTCAAAGAGAAAATATGTTCTCTATAAGCTGCAGGTTTGTGTTAATCATTGACAAAAACACAAAGAAGTTAAGAATAGTCAGAAAAAATATTAAAAGCAAAGCAGAAAACCTTGCAATATAACTGTATAAATGGTGTATCCACAGCCTGCATATAGTGTACAGTTTTATCAAAAAAGATAAAGTAATAAATATACAGGAAAAAAAGAGGCAAAACAATTAGACATGAAAAGGTTTCTGAAATGCATTTAATAGGATAGTTGCTTTTTATGTTTTGTTTTTTAATTTAGATAAAAATATGTTTATATATATAAAAATAAATAAATATTATAATGAATTGTTTGGGGAATCACTTGTTAACTATTAGTCCTTTTAGTTTTAGTGCACATGTTTACCTATGTCAGCATTTAGAAAGTGCAAAAGCAGAATGAAAACAAAAGGTCTGATTTCACAATATGCAATTAAATTGTGGAATTCAACACGACAGAACAGAGTGGAGAGCAGAAATATAAATGAGTTCCAAGAGTAATTAGATTAAGTAATATGGGATAGGCTCATCAGTGACCATTACACCTGAAGAACTACAAGTGGTCTTGTCCTACCTGGGAAGTTCTTTAGGTTGCAACAAAATTAATATAAAAACCAGGTACCTATTACATACTTTGTTTTAGCTTTTGCTTCCCTTTGTATAACAGTGTGGTGTTGTTCTGGTTTCAGTTAGGACAGAGTTAATTTTCCTCCTAGTAGCTGGTAGGGTGCTATGTTTTGGATTAGAATGAGAAGAGTGCTGATAACATGCTGATGTTTTAATTGTTGCAGAGCAGTGCTTACACTAAGACAGCTCCTCGTTCTGTCCTGACAGCGGGCAGGCTAGGGGTGCAGCAAGAGCTGGGAGGGGACAGACTTTGCTGCAGGCAAAGGCCTAGGGTTGCTGATGATTCACCCACACACAGCAATCCAACTGCCTGTACAAAGACATCATCCTGATGTGAGTGAGCATAATACCAGAGATGAATACATATCAGTAAGCTTGTTTATATATCATTTTAACTGCATATGAACTGAACTATAAATGTTGGCATCATTGTAATAATTTGATGAGACTATTAAGACTTTAATTAAACTAGCAATAAATTTTTGGCTTTGCATACGAAATATGTTCTTCTTGCTCATAACAAGATTTTTAGTTTAACAGACTGGTAGGCATTCAAACAACTTATTTTGTAAATTGAATGTAACAAATTGATAAAAAAAACTGCTAGCACAGAATGTTCCCAAACAACGGATTGTCAGAATTTGAAAAATATGCTAGAGGAATGATTACAGTTCTCTATTTGTTATACTGCTAAATATCTAACTGCCCAATATATACAAATAAAATACTAAATGTTTAAGCTGCACATGAAGTGTTTGGCAGCAAAGCAACAAGTATGGAATGCAAATATTTTTTTTTTCCATTTTTTTTTAAAGTTATGTTAGAAGGTTTTAAAAGAAAAAAAAAAAAAGAGAGAGAGAGAGAGAGAGACAGCCCTTTTGCTTTCACTACAGCTAATGTCTCAAATGAAGAATCCGTTTTCTTACTTTCAATGCTGTGACTGAGTGTGGCAGAAATAATTCTGATATACTGTAGCAATCATAAAATTTTATAGAGATTTAGACCCTATTTAGAGATTTAGGTTGGAAATTATCCCCTAAGAAACAAATTTCATAATATATTATTTTATAGTATTTAATGCTTTTCAATTCCATAATGCCTACAATACAAGCAAATAACATAATATAGTTTATTAGAGATCTATGATTATGCAGAAATTCTCAGTCTTAGTCCTTCCAAACTGCATACTTGATTCAGAGATTTTAGCCAAGATCAACATCATCAAAAATCTCTAATTAAAGAAAACCTGAAAACAGGTCTTGCTCTAAAACAATTCTTGCTCTAAAACAAGACAAAGTTCAAGGCATAGAAAGACAAAAGCAAATATAACTTCAAGATTATATGACAGTTGATTAAAAACAAACAAACAAAAAACAAAACAACAACAACAACAAAAACTCAAGTTTCAGGAATCCCTTGATCATGATATACTTTAAGTCTATTAAGATAGGGAGATTTGTTTTTTTACAGGAAAGCTATCTTGCTGCTTGTGTCCATTTGAAAATAGACATTAAAAAAAAATGAAATTATTTTAAACCCATTTTTTATCTGAGTGTATTACGTAAAAAGTACTTCCATACAGGGCTACAACTAGGTTTTAAATACACATCTAATGACTATCCTCCACTTTGTGGACTACAGTTATTATTAAAACATGCCAGCATAATGTTTCAGAAACATCTTCATTTCACTGTAAAATGCTTGCATAGACATTATGTTAGTGAAGAGAAGCAGAGGTACCATTGTTTTAAGCTTAAATTGATGAACAAGGAATAATTTTAAAAGATACTATAATAAAGGTTATATTCTGTTATACATTCATGAATATATTTCTTTCTGACCTTTCTCAGAGAAGTGTCTAAGTTAAATTTAATGATTTTGGCTTATAGAATATATTTCTCTTTTTACTTTTTAAATTCTCTGAGCTGCAATTGCTCTTTTTTTTAACATGAATCTTGTGTATAGTCATAAAGGAATGGTTTAGTAAAACTCATCAGACCATTTTGCTACAAGTTTTTAAATACAAACTGGACTCTACTTTCCTGTGTCAGATTTTTTAACTGTAAAAATCAGTTTGGATCTCTGCCTTTAAGCCAGGAAAGGTATGTTGATTCATCTGACATTATATTTCATGAAAAGTGAAGGGTGTTCACTTAGGATAGAGCTTTTTGTTATTCATTTAATACAGTATCTGCTACTCTACAGCTTTCACAGTTCATAGCTACTTGACAAAGTGCCACTTAATAATAATGACTAATTCAAATCACTAGACATACATTAAGACACTTATTTTCAAATATTATGCTCACAATCAAACACAAAAATTACCTGCAAAATTAGAGCTTTCAACTCTCTGTCAAGAATAAACTAGGGTATTTGGATCAGGCATCAGGATTGCAAGGCACATCCTGGATCCACTGTAGACAGTCAGTAGTCTCTAAGGATCATCTATCTTGAATGAGAAAAAGAGAGGGAGAGTGAAAAGAGTTTGTTTTTCCAATGAAAATGTTGCTAGCTGTCCATATGTTCTTTCAAATAATACTACTAATAATAAAAATAATGGTTAAAGTCCCACTGATGTGTGTTTGGAAAATAACACCAACAACAAACAACAAAACTTCTATTTGAACTCTACTTGAACTTATGAATTTCAACCAGTCTAAGTACAAGGTACTGCACCTGGTGTCAGGGCAATCCCAGACGTGACTACAGACTGGGAGAATAACTAATTGACAGCAACCCTGCAAAGAAGGACTTGGGAGTCCTAGTAGACCAAAAGCTTGACATGAGCCAGCAGTGCATGCTTACAGCCCAGAAGGCCAATGGCATGCTAACAGTGCAGAGGAGTGGCCAGCAGGTTGAGGGAGGTGATTCTTCCCCTCTACTCTGCCCTTGTGAGGCCCCACTTGGAGTACTGCATCCAGATCTGGGGCCTCCAGCACAAGGATGTGGATCTGTTAGAATGGGTCCAGAGGAGGGCCACGAAGTTGTTCAGAGGACTGGAGCACCTCTACTATGAAGAAAGATGGAGAGTTGGGCATGGTCAGCCCACAGAAGAGAAGGCTCCAGGAGATCTTATTGCAGCTTTCCAATACTTAAAGGGGACTTGTAAAAAAGATAGAGAGGAACTTTTTGCTCAGTCAGATAATGACAGGAAAGGGGGAATGGTTTTAACCTAAAGACGGAGGTGTAGATTAGAGTTAGGAGGAAATTCTTCACTCAGAGGGTGGTGAGGCACAGGTTGCCCAGAGAAGCTGTGGATGCCCCATCCCTGGAGGTGCTCAAGATCAGGTAAGATGACGCCCTGGGCAACCTGATCTAGTGGGTGGTATTCCTGACCATGGCAGGGGTGTTGGAACTAGAAGGGGCTTTAAGGTCCCTTCCAACCCAAGCCATTCTATGATTCCATGATTCTATACTTAGGTTGTAGACTCAATTTTAAACATAACATGTCATTGCATTTCCTCCCCTCTTCGGTCTCTATGCTGAAATAAATCCTAAAAGAGGAATTCTCATACCGTGGGCACAATTAAGAGTGGAAAAATCACTAGTTTTTAATTATTTTTCAAGCCACTGGAGTTTCCTAAGGTAAATAATTGTCTATCCAGTTTTTCAAGTTTGTAATGGAGGTAACTGAGGTATTTCTGATCACCTGATGTGATTGAGCAAGGAATCACTGAATTAAGCAGCAGAGAATATTAAGGGAGATACTTCTCGCTAGACGTGTTAGAAGCTTAAACAGGAGGGTGGAAAAATAGAAATGTGGGGACATCCTCCATGATGTTAAAGACAATTCAGTGGAAAACAGGCAGATTTCTGGATTCCAACAGGGATGCTATTACAAAGACTGAAACATGTTAATAAGCTTAGGGAAATCAGAGCATGAAATAGCATTTAAGCCTTTTTATTAATTTGTCTAGATCTTCAAATGTCTTGTACTGGCTAAAACATCAAGTGATTATGAAATCGTTACATGGCCTGTGTATTAGCTACTGTCTGAAGATGTGAAATTTAACCAATGCTGAAATTTCTCCAAGGGGACTGAAGACAGAGCACATATCCCAGTGTTCAAACATCTCAGAAGCACGGGGCTCTAAAAGTAACATTAAGACCTGTTGGAGCAGCCAACTGGGTATCTAGTTGAGAGGGAGACTTGTTGCCAGGGCTGCAACAGACAGCAGGAGTCTTTTTGATCACAGTTCATCAAATAACTAAAAAGTATGAATCTTGACAAGTAAAAGGTTTTCTAAAATTCCCTTGATGCAGGGAATCATATCATGTCAAGGGAATCATGTCATGTCAAAAACCATTAAGCCTAAATTCTCTTTGAAATTGTGTTTAAATACTAGTGGGTAACTCAGGTCTACAGAAAAAAAAGTTCCCTTTGAAACAGACATTCAGGATACCTGATACCAACCACTCACCTTGTGGAAATAACAGACAGCTTTCCGGAAAGATACTTGATTCAGTTTGCTTACCTTGACATTCTTACTAAGGACCATTACATAAGAATAGAATATTTAATTGATGAAGCATATTTATCTCAGTTCTCATTTGTGATACATATGCATTCACAAAGCAAATAATTCAGATATTACAGGAAATGTTTTGTTTTGTTTTGTTTTGTTTTGTTTAGAACAGTTTTCAAGCTTTCAAGACTTGCCCTGTATCTTTGGTTTCTTGTTGGCTTGCTACCTATTCAGAAGTTCTTTTGAAAGAATTTCTTGAAGTGTTATGTGAGCTTTGCTTACATTCCCTAGTTATATTGCCCTTTTTGCCACATTATCCAAGCTCTTGATTAATGAATTTATCCACACAGCACCTGTGGATAAGAAAAACAGGACTATTTCCATCTTTGTTTTTGTGATGGTTAAAAGAACATCTTTTAGTGATAACCATGTACAGCAGAGCACAGCTCTCTAATCATGCCTGTTAACTAAAGCGTATTTTCAGGGGCTCACTTGATCACTCAGGGTGAGGATTGGTGCTGCTGTGATCAGTAGATTTGGGAACCTGGGGAAGATTTTCAACTGTTAGCAACTGAGAAAGAATTGTATATCCTCCATGACATCGCTTTTCTTCTCTAATACCCAGCTACCAGCATGTGGAGCTGCTACTCTGTTCTTTCCTTAGCCTTCAATCAATAAAATGGCTAGGATAGTCACATGACTCTACTGATCAGAACTTCAAGTATGCTTGCTTTGGATCTGATGAACTGACTAATATGATGGCAATACAGCACAAAGGGACATAGTAAAAAGGGTCTTTGAAAAAGAAGGTGCTATGGACTTCAATTTCAGTCTCAGATAAACTGCTTGAATCCAGAGCATGCTGGGGCCCCTGGAATTGTCATCTTTGACATGTACAAATAATTCTTTGTCCTGTAAAGTAAATCAAAAAAGCACTATGTGAAATTGTACAAACCTTCCTCCGGTATATGAGAGTTTAAAAGATAACTGAGACATTCATAGAACAGAATTGCAGTTTAGTTTGGAATAGTCCTCTATAAGTTATCTCATTGAACCCCTTGTCAAAGCAGAACTCTGAGTTTAGATCAGGTTCTTCAGGACCTTTATCAGCTGAGTTGTAAACACCTTCAAGAATGTATTCCAAGACTGTACAATGCATTCTAATGCTTGACTTAAATCTGGAGATTTTATTTTTCTTAATTCCAATTGAAATTTATCTTTATGAAATTAAATTGCCTCTCATCCTATTATTACATAATTCCAACAACAGTCTGATGCCAATTGATGCAACAGGTAGCTAAGGATGGCAATTAGATTCACTGGTTAACGTTATGTTCTCCAGGCCTAGAAAAACTAGCTTTCTCAGCTTATCATATGATATGCTCCAGTCTCCTTCTCTTGTTACTGACCCTCTGCTGGGGTTGCTCTTGGTTTTCAGCATCTTTCTAGTCCTGGGGAGACAAAATGTGCACACAATAGTCCAGGTTTAGTCTGTCAAATGCCAAAAGGGTAATCACAATAATCACATCCCACAATTGATGTCTGTTAATATAACACAATTGCACTTAGCCTTCACTGTCAGAAGGGCACACCACTCTAATTTGTAGGTCAGAAGTGCCTGAGATCTCTAGAGGCTCCATTGAATTGGGCATAATGACACCTGAATTATAGCTTGTGGTTCTTAGAGTTACAACATCCAGTAGTATGAAGGGAAAATGGAGTGGGACACTTGTGCAGGTAAAGGCTGCAGATTGAATTAAAAAATCTCATCTTGTTTTCACAGAAAGATACAATGCTGATGTTACTTGCTCTGTATGGAACTTCACTGGACAGAAGGCTGGTAAACAAGTTTCCTTCATAAACATTAAACTCTGAAAGATACTTATTTATCACCACACCATTACTTATCACCAAGAAATACTCACATATATGGAACTGCTAAAGTCTGAAGACTGGCAGCAAAAAAGCAGATTGTACCAATAGAATAAAGCTAAATAATTAATGTGTTATTGACCCAGATAACAGCATAGATCTCTAATGTATCACAGAATGGCTGAGGCTGGAAGACACTCGTGGAGGCCATGTGGTCCAACCTCCCAGCTCTAGCAGGGACAATTAGAGCAGGTTGCCTAGGACCATATTTTGAAAATCTCCAAGGAGGAAGACTACACAACCTCTTTGGGCAATCTATGTCAGTGCCCAGTCATCTGCACAGTAAAGAAGTGTGAACACAGAACTCCTGTGTTCCAGTTTGTGCCCATTGCCTCTTGTCCTGTCACTGGGAACCACTGAAAAGAGCCTAGCAGTGTCCTCTTTGCACCCTCCCTTCAAGTATTTTTATACATTGATGAGATGACCCACAGCCTCTCCTCCAGGCTGAATAGTCCCAGCTCTCTCATAGGAGAGGTGCTCCAGTCCCTATGATGTATGGTATCATCAGAGACTATAATGCAGTAACACATGAACACATAGATTATCAGAAAACATTTACACAAGCCAAGGAAAATTGTAAAATTACAAGCCACAGGTTAAAACAAAATCTAATGTATTCTGGCAAATTAAAGAATGGAGAATATCACATATCTAATATTAGTGGAATAAGTATCAAGTAAAATATTAGGCATAAAAAAATCATATATTCTAATTTTTGGTCAAGGTAACCGCAAGTAGGTCTACTAATCTTGAATGGGTGCCAAATATCAACAAGCTTGTATGTTTTTGCAATATGTTACAAAATACACTTTCCATAAAATATCATCACTAGTTGTACATTTACTTTTGTTGTCTTTATTTTATCTGAGGTTTAAAGTATTATGAAACTACCTGTCTTATTCTACAGACATGTCCCACAGTTATGGATTTATTGAAACCTCTCTTTTTGAAGACTAGGTCTGAAATGAATGTAATACTTAGCTCATACTGCAGACAGATGTCATAGCTTTACTCAACAGTAGAAAAGCTAATAAACATTGGTAACTTGAGCATATATCTGAGATCTGAGTCCTATATGGCAAAAATAATAATCGTGAAGTTTACATAGCACACTGAACTATTCCAGAATTACAAAGCATTTTTCACAGAATAATGAATTAAATGTCTGTGTGAACTACAGAAGCAAGCTTCT
Source organism: Oxyura jamaicensis (assembly GCF_011077185.1). Taxonomy (NCBI): domain Eukaryota; kingdom Metazoa; phylum Chordata; class Aves; order Anseriformes; family Anatidae; genus Oxyura; species Oxyura jamaicensis. Next base: position 131,714,472 of record NC_048894.1, on the reverse strand, counting down.
TGCTCCAAAATGTTCAATAAATCTAGGAAAGAAGAATAACCCATAACTTCAAATGCCACAATTTCTTCACTGAGCAAAACTATTTAAACAATGTGTGTAGATAGTATGACATTTATACGTAGTCCAACCAAATCCAGGAACTCTTAAAGCTTAATGGTATTTACCAAAAAAATAAAAATAAAAAAAAATGTTTTACAACATGAAATGAACATAAAAATAGGTCAATACATTTCTGAGATTTCAAAATGCCATAGTACAGGTACATGAAAATTTTGTATTATAGTACAATCACACTGAATTTTGTATTAATTTTTGAGTTCCTGCTATGATATAGGAGTCAAATAAAACCAAAATAAAATGAAGACATTTTAGGCTTTAGATCAGAAGAGAACTTACAACTTTGCAATAATGTTGTAACTTTATTAATACATAGCCCATTTCATCAGTCTTTAAGACCTTTACCAAAGTGGTAGTTCTCACCCAGTTTAAGGTAGGATGAAAGACTAAAAGTACAACCCTGATTTTCTGAATTCAGATGAACCAGTTTGCCCACAAAAGCATAGTGCTTCTGGAAAAAGAAAAAAACAAAACAAACAAACAATGACACCTATATGGAAATGTATAATATTAAAATATGAAGATGCAAAACAATGAAAATCATACACAAAGCTGCAAAGAGGTGATATCATTCCTTTTTCTAGATCCCAAAAAGTTAAAGCTTGTTTATATGTACACAGGTGATCCAGTTCTATCTGCAGATGGATAATTATTAAAGGGTTGTCAGTAATGGACTGCACCTTTGTTTGGCCTGGATATGTTTGCTAGCAGAACAGAGCTTTGCCCCTAACTTTTTCTGTGCTCAATAGGGATTTTCTTATGGAGCAACAATAATCAATGCTAAAACTCTTGAGGAGTATGGATACAGACAAAATCTTTAAGCAGTGTCTGCTCAGACTTTTTAAAAAATAAGTAAACAGATAATGGGGCAGTAAACACTGATGCCTGGCTAAATTAGGGCTATCACTGTGACTGTGTCATATGCTGAGTAAATGCCCACCTCTCCATTTGCAGAGTGCCTGGACTAGGGCATTATAAACCCCAGACCTCTCTATCACTCTGCAGGTCAGTCTACAACAAAGTACACATATGCATATGCATATAGGTATAATAAAAATGCAATAAAAATATGGAAAATGTAAGGTGGAAAAACCTCAAACAGTTTTATAAAAATAGAAATGAACTGAGGCCAGAATTGAGGTAAAAATAACCACAATATGGTGGAATTTTTATCCATCCAAATACTGGAGCATGAGAAGACTGCATAATAAAGATTAAAATATGAGTGTCTTTGGCTAGGAAAGGAAATTGCATTTCAGGTTCATGTGTATACCATTTGACAGATCTAGAGTTTTATAGTGAAGAGTTGCAATATGTCAACTATGCGTCAAAATTATATGAAAACTAGACTTCACTTGGCTGTCTATAAGCAGTGATAAGCCAAAAAAAAAAAAAAAATCAATGTAGTGGCTGTTTTATAACATATAATGTGTCCAATGCAAAGAAATTTCTACATGCCTTTATAGGTATTGACAACTAATTTTTAATATTACATGATATTATATGACATGCAGTCTACAACATGCAAACATAATTAATTCTACATTCTTTTCCTTATCACACTTCATGAAGTGGAATGAACAGAAGTTACCATATAACTTCAAGTCCTAAAGTTATTCAACATCTGGAGCATTTGTTGAACTGAAGACTTTTGTGGATGTTTAGCACATTTTAGAATAAGGCTTGAAGTCTGAACTGTAGAATGGAAATCAGTGAAATTTACTGAACTTTTCACTTGGATTGTTTTACTGTATTCAAATATAAGGAGAAGGGAAAAGGCAGAAAATAAATAAATAAATAGATAAATAGATGATAGATAGATAAAGCCTTTCAGGTTTCCTTTATTTCTGTGTTTGACATATTGTTTTTAGTGCCACTGTGCCACTGAAAATATCTGTTGTACACTCACTAGCAGACATGAATAGCATCTGACTTGACTTAAAAAAATCCTCTGAGACCAACAGCTTACTTGCTTCTTCCTCTTTCTCACAGAGAAGAATAATTTAATCCTGGACATCAACTGTAACATTTCTGGTTTTGGTCAGCAAACTAGCACAGCAAATAGCTGTTACTTTCTTTGCCTTGAGGGCAAGCACACACATGTCAGAGCACTTGACCAGTGCTCTACCTCAGAGATTTAATAGGGAATTCTTCTCAGTATGCTATGAAGGTTTGTAGTCTTATCACAGTGAGCCCATATTAAACAGTGCCTAGGGTCAGGAGCTCTGTAGTATTTATATCCAGGTTGAAATTTTTCGTTGTTATAAATCTCAGTGTCTGATGGGAATGAATTTACAGACTTTTTATTAGATCCACAGGTATAGGAAAGTAGATCATCCTCTGTGGCTTAATCATTCTATCTAAAACCTGTATTCACTACATTAGATAGCTCCTCTGTTTTTCTTGTGCTTATGAAAAGAATAATAAAAATTAACTGTAATCCTACCTATATAGTCAACATGATTTCACTCGGGATTAACTGCTCTGGATTGCAGAAATGTAGGTGAAACCTGCTCACATTATAAATCATTCTATCAAATCGTATCAGATAATATGAGTGTTTTCCCAACATGGTTTGGAATGAAGAACAAAAGTTACTGCCAGCAATATTTTGGATCTTGCTGTTTTATATTCATTAACTTTAAGGTTATCTTCTGATAGGTAGAGTAGAAGAGTGAGGCTGGGAAGAGCAGCCCACCTATCACATTCCAAAGGGAGGAACTATCTGCATTAAACAGTTTAACTGGAGGAAAAACAGTAAATGGCAAAAATGAGGTGAAAAAAAAAGAGCAGCTTCACTATCAGAAGCAAAGAGTAAGTTTTTTTTCCTTAAGGAATAACAAAAGAAGGTAAACAAATACAAAAATGAAAATATATCCAGCTCATTTCTCATCAATGAGATGCACCACAGCCACACTTCAGTAGGAATTACGTACATAGTTACAATAGTTACAGGTGTATACATATTTAAAGTATCAAGGCACAATGTTGAATCTACAAGAAATTCAAGCCTGATTAAATGTCCAGTGGAATCCATGGGAAAACTCCTATTGACATTATAGACTCCAGAGTGAAATTCTGGTTGATCTATGTAAGGAATTGTATTAATGCACTCCAAAAAAAAATTAGCTATATATAGTGGATTTTCAGGAAGTATATCTTATCTACACAGAAATATTCAGGGTATTATCCTTTTTGCTGTTGTGTCTGCTTCAAAATGATTTTAAGGCACAACCATTCTGGTGATTATGTTGGTCTAGTCTGACTTCTAATGCAATTTATAGCAGCCTTGAAACTGCTGCAAAACTTATCTGCTTGTCCAGCACACAGTGGCTAGTTCTGTCCTCCAAAGAACATCAGACTGTAGTTGAAATATGGCCACAAATCTTCTCCTCTGACCACACTCTGCAAGCTAAGTGTTGCCAGGGTCTTTATCACTCTCTACCCTGGAAGAAATCCCAGGGACTGGATCAAGCTTACTGTTCCCTCTCCCTTTGACTCTGCCAATTTTCTAAAGAAGGCATTAGCAACACCTTTATACAAATGCAAGCTCCAGAATTCTGCTGTGGTACAAACCAAAGTAAAGTCAGAACAAGGCTATTTGAAACTGCATATTTTATCCTTCTAGCCTTCTCATTTTGTTTCCCTATCTGTAGCTTATTATGACAAAGGCATAACTTTCAGCTCCCTGACAACACACATCAATTCAGTCCAAAATTCTGAGAAAATCCACTTCCTTCTCTTCTGATGTGTATATAAAACTCTAACTGGATTAGATGGCAGAGAATCACAACAACAGAAAAAATCACCAACAACAACACATTTCCACATTAACAACACATTGTCAATCATTGGCCATACTTTCTACATGCTTCTATTTGTACTATACACATAGGAATTTCATCATATAACAAATTTAAAGCTAAACAATACCATATTTGTGTATTGTTTTGTTTTGTTTTTCAGGGAGAGGACAAGTGGAAGGGAACAGATGAAAGGGACAAGGAGAAGGGCATGAGGACAAGGCATCAAGGATTAATTCATTTTCCTCTAACAATCTTTTCTTGTGAAGTGCTACGTTAAAGATTCCTGGACAATAATATTAGCTTATATTTTAAAAGAACATTTATAGCTTTATTTTCCTCTATTTTTTTCCTTCTTAATTTGTGGAGGAGTAAGTATTGCAGTTTTAGAAATAGTTTTATTTTGCAATTCTGTATATGATATTGCATTATTATGCCTTACAAATCAATTGAAATATATGAATAAGTTAGGGTTAGGAAATAGTGATATAAGGTGACAGCCTATTAAGATATATGTAAAGCGATTTCCCAAAATTCTCATAATTCTTTTATATGCTTTCTACTTTAAACTAAAAGTATCAACTACAATCTCAAGGGCTTTTTTTTGGTGTAGCTTTATATCATTTCCCTCATCTCTTCCCTTTTCCTAATCCCCTTTCCTAATTCCCTTTTCCTCCCACCATCTTTTTGAACCTAGATATATGTACAGACTGTGAGACAAGAAACTGGAGAGCAGCCCCATGGAAAGAGACCTAAGGTGCTTGCTATCAGCAACAGAACATGAGCCAGCAGCATGCCGCAGCAGTCAAAAGGGCTATCCCTACCCTGGGGTGCCTCAGGCCTGAGGGAAGGGATTGTACCACTCTGCTCTGCACTGGTGTGACCTCACCTCTGGTACTGTGTGTAGTTCTGGGTGCTGCAGTATAAGAACATACAACTAATAGTGTCCAAAGGAAGGCAATGAAGATGGTGAGGAGCCTAGAGGGGAAGACAAGGAGTGTCTGGGGTCCCTTGGTTTGTTCAGCCCAGAGTTGAACTGCTGAGGGGGAAGTCTCATGGCAGCCTGCAGCTCCCTCATGAGGGGAGTGGAGGGGCAGACACTGAGCACTGCTCTCTGGGGACAGCGACAGGACCTGAGGGAACAGCATGGAGCTGGGACAGGGGAGGGTCAGGCTGGGTGTTAGGGAAAGGTTCTGTACCCAGAGGGCGGCTGGGCACTGGGACAGGCTCCCCAGGTCATGACAACCAAGGCTTACCAGAGTTCAAAAAGCATTTGGACAATGCTTTCATAAATAAAGCCTGATTTTTGGTGGTCCTATGCGGAGCCAGAAGTCGGGCTTGATGACCCTTGTGTGTCCCTTCAAAAGCCCTTTAAAAAGTACTTTTTATAAATAGGAAAAAATCACCTGAAAAGCTAACTCATTTTCACAAGATTATGGAATAGATTCAATTACTGGATGAGAAAATAAACTTATATTTCTAGTTACCACAGTTTATCAAACATTATGCTACCCTGTAAGATAAGGCTAGATGACAAATTCTTGCAGTCCTTACTTTAGAACAGGAATCCATTATTTACAGTACCTCACACCCCAGATGTTTAGTGTTTGTGTTTTTTCCCTACAGTCAAAATGTTCTTGGAATCATCACCTTTCCCTTCTACCTGAGGAATGTGATGTATTTCAAATTAAAAACATCTCACAGATCTTCTAAGCATGACAAATTTATAATCAGCTAAGCGATTTTCAGACCCTGAGACACTCAGAAGTACTCAGCACATCACTTTAGAAATTTTAATGAGCATCATTAGGGCAGACACTTATTCTAGTACATACATTGCAGTCTGGGTACTGTTGAATGAGGAGTTTATGATCCTTATTAGACCTCGGCACAATTTTATTGTGATTTCCACAACTTCAGAAATGGTTTTAAACCTAACTGAACATGTTTACAGTTTACCTTGCAAAAGATGAAACCTGCTTTGGGGCTCAGTTCTTCTGTTCCTGCTTTTTACACAGATTTGATATCCTGATTGCTATCTATTTCTTAAGGAATCTGCTTTCTTCAAATAATTTGAAGAAAATAAATTTGATGGAACTGCATAAACATATCTTATATACTATACATATATTATAAATGCATACTATATTTTTACCAGAAAATATTTCAACTTGCACTGTACTCATTACTGAAGTAATTATGTGTTCTTACACACATACTTTAGCTTTGATAGCTTCTTTTATGTTTAGTCCACTAAAATCCTGTATCAATTATTCCATTAAAAGCTGCCTAATATATGTTCTCTTTCCTTTCAGATTTAAATTTCAAAAACATAAGGTATTTTTAGAATGATAAGAAAAAGCGTCTCCTTATATCTCATCAAAGCAATAATAATCAAACAGCTAGAAAGATACAAGAAAGAGATTTACCCCAAAAAAAAGTCCTTTTTATTTATTTATTTATTTTCTGTCAGTCTGGCAAGGTGAAACTCCCCATTTGGAAAAAGACAAATCCACTTCTTTCATTCCCTGCTAAAGTCAAAAGGCAAGTGAAGCTACACCAGTGCTCTGTGGAAAGAGTAGGTCATCATTGTTCCAAAGAGGACTAAAGCCTGAGGATCCCAGAGAAACATGATGTCTGACTTATAATTAATTTTGCTTCATGACATTTTTGTGGGTGTGTGAAAGGGTCATTCTGGAGTTTTCCTCTCTCCAGTACAATATTTATCTGTAAGTTCTGTTCTATTTTATCACCAATATTTTAAAGATCTCTCATTTACTCTATCACTACCAACATGTTACAAATTGCTAGAATTTTTACTTCTCTGACTGTCAGTTTTGAGATATAAAATGTAAATTTTTAGTTGCCTACTTCTAAGCCAAGCGCTGGCTAAAAAAGAGATCGCCATTCTACAACTCTTGTTCTATTATCCTGTTCTTGATCTCTGAACCACAGATCTCAAAAATAGAATTTTGAGTGGTGATTAAACATATTTATATTTTTATGTACATACATCAGATTAATCAGTTTTTTGTTAGACAGTATAATATGGAGCTGGAAAGCCTAATAGAAGGGACTGCTTAAATATATGGTACAGTCAGAGAACAAGTAATATTTTTTGTACTGTTTCTAGCCCCTAGTTGTCCCATACTTTCTTTTCCTGGAAGGACTCAAAGGCTTGCATTCATTGGTACACAAATACCTGGGAACTATGTGGAATCCCTCCAGGTCTCCCAAAGCCTTGACAGACCCTTGCCAGGGCTATGCTTACTCAAAAGTAATGCATGTACTACCAATATCACAGCGACTGAACTAATTAGCTCTGCTAAATCTGCTAAATCTGACCTGGAGCATCTATACAGCTCTGTTGCCCACATAATGGTTACTGGAGTGTTTTTCTCCCTGTATTTTCATTTTAAAATTACCGTGATTCTCATTATCTCTTTTACCAAAAAGGGCTCACTGCTTATGCCTCATCCATGTAATAACTGGCACAAAAGCTGGCAGCCAAGCATGAGAATCAAAAACTTAATTTTTAGCTCTTTCTTATGTGAGAAGTGCAAAATTAAAACCAAGATAAATATGCAAATTTAGGAATAACTTGCCATTTAAATTGGATAGAATTTTCTAAAGCCCATTTCCTCCTACAGCACATGAGATCAGGGATGGTGGGGTTGGGGTTAGGGGGATTGATTAATCTCCACTGAGAAATTAATTTGGCAATGTTAATAGAAAAGACCGGAAATAGATTATATTCTATTGTAAAATGCTGGTCAAAAGCAAATCTTACCTAAATAATCACCAGTATATTAATATTAAAGTGAGAAATATTTTGATTATGTCAAGTAGGAAAAATCTTCATTAAAAACACTCTCTTATAGACAATAAATTACAAGGAAATGATTAAACTTACAAGAGTTTTACTTACAATGATTAAACTTATCTGCCAAACAGAAAATACTACTTAAAATAAAACAATTTTTCAGATTTCTTATATTATACAAAAAAATAAAAAAATAAATAAAATAAAAAAATAAGGCAAACAGGTGCCAAACTGTTTAGAGATAAATTTTCATTTTGGCCAAACTTCTTTAGAGCATAAAAATATCATAAAGTGGGTCTGGAAAGGATTTGAGGAATTGCCTAGTAAAATTATAATAAGAGAGTGAGTTTTCACAAGACTTCAACTCCCCTACAGACCCCCTGGAATTAATACCAGATACTCAGAATTGTTTAGCCTCAATGACATTAATCTCCAGATTTTCAACAGCTCAGTAGCCAGCACAGTGAGCTCTTCTGAGAATTTAACCACTTATCTGTCACCCAAATGGGAATAGAACATGTTAGAAAATCTGGCCTTTGCTGTGCGCATTGAACACTTTTGCAATCTTGTCATTAGTGCTTTTATTAGGATCAAGACTTTGAGCTCTGCTTTGAAGTGAGTGGGAAGCTAACACAGTCACAAAGTAAATGTTCACATCAGTCTTTGTCATTAATGAGGTGTGTTCTGTATGCTAAAACAGTTCAATATTTTTTGTAGCCATTACATCAAAACCGAGGTAGATTAAGTTAAAGAAGAGCAGGTTGAAACTGAGAAGTACAAAAGAAAAAATAAATAAATAATAATAATAATAATTAAAAAAACAGCTACTTAGAGAGCAACAGGACAATATCCACATGCTTGCTGAAAACTGCTTTCTCCAGCGTCCATATTCAGTACCTTGTCAGCTTTCCCAAAACTAACCACAGTGCACTGAATTGAAAAATCAGTCGTATTTGGAAAGATCCATATGAAGAGTTTTAGTTCTGAACCCAGAACAAGGTTCCTCTGAATCACACTTCTCTCTGCTAGGGAGATATATGAAGCAATGTTAATTCTTAGAGTAGTCTACGCCCAGTAGTGGGAGGAGATGCTCTAGTTTGCTCTAAACTGAAGTTGTGCCAGCACACTAGCTAACCAGAAGTGGTAATTCATAATTTGTAATCTTGAACAATGAAGTTGCTTCAGACTTTTTTAACATTAAATATATTTAGAAAGGAGAAAATTTTCCTAACATAACAAGACCTAATACTAAATAAAACCATTAGTAAATTAAACCAACCAAACAAAATGTTTAAATATTTTATGTAAGAGCTGTAGCAGTCAAAGCATAATTTCTGAAAGATAGAGAGTAAATTGACTATCCTGTCATGAGGAATCTTGGGTTTAACTGTCTTCATTGAACAGTATTTTGAGGTCTCCAAGACAAAGATATTTCTGGTATTACCAAACCACAACAGCATCATGAGAAAGTTGATGGAGTACTGCTTATTTTTGTCTGTGTGCTACCTAATTTGTTTTTCTAGAACTACAGGAAAACTATAGGAAATTACTAGTTTTGGAATTACAGGATGATATTAATTTAAACAATTTGAGTTTGTTTAGAAGCTCATAGATCTTTTTGCTTTCATTTGCAATTTTTACTTTGGGACATTATTGTTATTATTAATCACTAATTAATGCAATAATGAATCATATTAAAATACTTCTAAGGGTTTTATGTATATATATAAAAATAATAAATATTAATTTATACTTCATGGTTTATCATCCTGCTCGGAAAGTGAAAAAACAACATAACTACATAACTTCCCCCTCCCCCCCCCCCCCCAAATGACAGACGAATTTTCATTCTGAGCTTTCAGTAAAAATCTTATTCTAAAAATTATTGTCATGGAAAATCAATTTCTTGTTTACATATTTTAAGACTTTTATCATGTATCCTTTCAGTGTTCTTTTCTCAAGGGTGAAAAAATGCTGTTCCTTGATCTATTTTTTTATTTTATATTTTATTTTATTCTGTTATTTTATTTTATTATTTTATTTTATTTTATTATTTTATTTATCTTATTTTTATCTATTCCTCTAGATTCCAAAGGAATTCCTAAGGAATCTAGTTTGTATGATACCCAAACCAGGTGTCTCAGACCTATTGAATGAGAGAATCAATATTTGTCACAAGGGAACAAATTGCCACTAGCAATTCCTCTTTTTTAAGATAGGTTTGCTGTTGAAGTATGTAACACTAACACTAATGAAGCCATACTCTAACCTGAGCAACCTGGTCAAAATTGTCTCAAGGATAATATTTCCAGTAAGAAAAGGCAAGTATATTTACTATGAGATATTTGAAAGATTTTTCTATACTAAAAAACATTTAGAGAAAATAGAAAATGAAGTCCAATGAGAAAAACAAAATTAAAAGAACACAAAACAATATTAGATGTATATTCCAATATTGAGCCAAACTAGATAATACCTATCATTACCACAGTCTGCTAGTGCTAGAGTAAAAGGTAATCATAAAACTGAAAGGGTTCACTACTAATTAGCATGTAGACTATCCAGAAGGTCAGTTCCAGAGTGGGTCTACTCCTGAGTTTGCTGCATGACAGTGATATTTTCCACATATTAGAAATTCAGTGGGGCAGATTATGAGAATGTAAAACCATCAGACCAAATATCTTGCATCAGTGAATATTGTGTACAGTAGATAAAAGTGCTGCTTCTGGCTAGCACCAGAAAATGCCTCCTAACAATAGAGTCTGACACTTAAAAGATAAATGCTAATTTGAATGCACTGTCATTAAATTTACCTTAATTTTCCTTAAAAAAAAATAAAATAATAATAATAATAATAATAATAAAACTAGTGTTTCTCTTCTCTAATATTTGAGACTAAGTTGTCACAGCTAAATTAAGGGTCACAGTTAGGAGCCAATCAGTAAATCCCTACTTCCCAAAGTTTTTTCTATCTGCTTTCATGTCTGGTCTTTATCTGAAGGTAATAAAATCTGCTTTTATTGTACTGCTGCATATAGTTATAAAATCATGCTGAAGTTATGCATTATAGAGCCATATCCATTTAAATTAATATTTAGCAAAGTAACTCTTCTATTAAATGTGCCAGGACAAGCATATATGCTCACCTACAGCCATCTACATTGTGAGAGTTCATGAGTCCACTAGGGAGATAGTATAATTTGAAAGGTATCCATCTTAAGGAAACCCTAAATAGAAAATATAGGCTCAACAGAAACTGCATTGAGACAGGCAAACAATTAAAAAAAAAAAAAAAAAAAAAAAAAAAAAAAAGGTACTTGTTGAGCCAAGGCAATTCAGTATGACTGGCTCCAGTCTCAGCTCAGAAGGATCTTGAGAAGTTGCTACTCCCAAGCAACTTGCTCCTGCACCTGTGACAGAATTCATTGCTTCACTTTGCCAATACAAATATTTGGGAAGCTGTGCTGTAAACTGAACTGAGTCTTATTAAAATTCACCCTCCAAATGTTTCTCAGTGTTCTAGAGCACCCCAGCGTTCCCTATTTGATACAATTATTGGAGTATGAATTATTTAAACACTTTTTAGGAATTCACTAGATATACATTTGTTTTCTGATATTTGGTATAATACCTTTGCCTAAGACTTTTAAGAATCTAGATAAAGAAAACTTCCAGAAATATGTTAAAAAATAAGAATTTAATTAATTATTTAACTAATATTATTCACTGCATATTCTAGTGAGAAAGTAAGAAGCCTCTGTTGTAACATGAGCTTACTGTTAAAAAAGTGCTTTAATAATAAGTAAAAATAAATTGCTCTTTTTGTTGCTTGTCTCTAACTCTATCTATTTTTTTTCTTGGTTATCCTTTTATTTCTAATGTAGTTTTAGAAGCTTTTCTTGTTGCCCTTGATTCCCTTTTCTAGTTTCAGCTCTAGCTGACTTAATTTTTTTAGCACTATCCCTATGAGGCAATGTTTCTGTATTCCTCATTTGTAGCTGTACTGGTTTTGGCTAGGATAGAGTTAATTTTTGTTGTAGTAACTTGTATGTTGGATTTGCCATGGTAAACACTGCTGACAACACACAGATGTGTGGTTTTTACCTGAGCAGTGCTTACACAATGTCAAATCCTTTTCTGTTCTTACACCAGCTGGTTTACTGGGGATACACAAGAAAATGGGAAGGGACACAGACAGGACAGCTGGTCAAAACTGACCAAAGGACTATCCATACCATATGACATTGTGCAGAGCAATGGGAGAAGAAAGGAGGAGGGGAAACATTTAAAGTTATGGCATTTGTCTTCCCCAGTAACTGTTAGGTGTGATGAGCCCTGCTTTTTTGAAATGGATGAACATCTGCCAGCTGATGGGAATTAGTGAGCGAATTCCTTATTTTGCTTTGCTTATGTGCATAGCTTTGGCTTTACCTTTTAAACTGTCTTTATCTCAGCCCAGAAGAACCCACTTTTACTCTTCTGATTCTCTTCCTCATTCCACTTTGTGTGTGTGTGTACTTCATCCTATTTTCATGTCACATATCCAATCTTTTTGAATTTGAACTCATTTGGGAGTTCCCTGCTTAGGCAACCTTACTTCCTGATATGTCTTCCTATTTTTCCTTTGCACAGCATGGATCATTCTTGGGTTTGGAGTAGGTAGTCCTTAAAAAAGCTGTCAGCTCTCCTGAGCTCCTCTTCCCTTCAGAATTACCTCTCACAGTACTCCATTTACCAGATCCCTTAATAAGCCAAAGTCTGTTTGCCAAAAGTCCACTGTCACAGAATCACAGAATTTCTAGGTTGGAAGAGACCTCAAGATCATC
>NC_048894.1:131632682-131691903 GCF_011077185.1 Oxyura jamaicensis | reverse complement strand
GATGATCTTGAGGTCTCTTCCAACCTAGAAATTCTGTGATTCTGTGATTCTGTGATTTGTTGATTAACAGTCTGTTGCAACAACAAGGCACTACAAAAATAATTGCTTAGATTCAAACCATGATTTTTCACACTACCCTTCTCTTGCTTAAGCAAGCCATCCTTTCATCCTTGTTTACTCTTTGTATAACATTGTCTTTCTGTCTGTAGTGACCCGGTATCAATCAACAGAGGAAATGAGGCAGCTTTCCCCTACAATCTCATTCAGGTTTGTGGTTTTGGCACTGTGCTCGGGATCTGGAAATGGTGGTCCAGACTTCCTCAGTCTGAACATCGTAAGCATGTGCTTCTCCTTCCCTTGGTGGAAGTTCAAGCCATGAGGTTACTAGACCCCTAATCCCTGCTCTGTTTCTTTTCCCTTTCCAACTGTAATATGATCATGTAATCTATATACATCTATATACTATCTGCATGCCAAGCTTGGGCACTTCAGTCGCAGAGTGATGTTTCGGCCAATAATCCAAGCTTTAAGAAAGACATTTACTGTACCATGTAGGTCAGGTAAAGAAAGTGTTTCTTTTGGGTAAAGAAACACTCATGCATTTTCATTCTTTAATGTGAGAATCTCCACTGTGTGTGCTCATGGTAATAAATCTGATTCTGGAAGTTAAAGTAATAATGTCTGGTATTCTAAATTGATTGTTATCATATTTCATGCATTCCACTGTTATATTTTACAAAATGGAAACACAGAAGGTCTGAATAATGTATCTCATGTATAGCACAGTGGTCTATCGTATTAAGCACAAACAAGTCTCAATTTTAAATTAACTTTTTTTACAATCTCAATTTTAAATTAACTTTTTTTTTACTGAGCTGCATCATGATCCTGTGCATATCACTTGACACCTGAGACTACATTTCTCTGCTTATAAACTGGAATCTGCTATTTTTTGACTATTTAACTATGAGTACTGTGAATATTTTTGGCTGGAACACCCTTTCACTATATGACATTTAATCAAACAAGCTTTTAAGTCACAGGAAGATGCTTTTTTAAAATATATATATATATATTTGATGAAAGAGAATAGGAAAAGAGACAAATTATTAAATGGAGTAGAGGCTCAAGTCCTTAGTCTGCCTGATCTTGCATGTTTTAGCAAGAAAGAAATCTGTTCTGATTCATATAGAACAATATAAATGAACCTGGTTTTCAACAGTGCTAGGCCAGGCCCTTAACCACATCCATATGTTTTGATACATAAACATTGATTATGATAATTTCATTTCTGCTAGATTGTTCCAAAAGGTTTTGGTCATGTTCCAAGGTAGAACAAAAACAAATGTTAATGTTGCTATGGAGTGAAATTGCTCTAGCTGTGACACACAGCACAATAAGTGTTAACAAAATGTTTTGTATGTGAAAACATTAGTTAAGGGCAAGTCTGCACTCTAGTGTGTGGATGCCCAAGATGACTTTAAATGAACTAGTTTGGGTATTGCTGACAAATAGGACAAAAGAGCTGTAACAGTTGGACTGCTTTGATATCTCTGCAAGATTGTTAAAATCTACTCTGCATTCTATGCAGCAGATATACCAGTTCTGGTTTGTCTTTCTCTAGCAAAAATAGTGACAACTGGAATTTAAAGAATTGTGTCCACTAATTAGATCATTAATGTCCTAAACAAACATGAGCCAGGTACATTTGTACTTAAATATACCTACATAGGTGATTTGTCTAGAATAATAACAAAAATGTTACTCCCTTAAGGCAGCTTAATGGAAGTTGGTAGTGGCAGAGAGCAAAAGAGCAGGAAGGAGAAAGATAAAGTTTCCTCTTGAGGTTTCAGTCAAGGAAAAGAGAGAATTTTTCCAAACTTTAGAATAGTTTGGATGCTCTCACAATTAAACAGAAATATATTGCAGCATATATAGTTTTGCAGGTCCTACTGCCTCCTTCTTGTAATCCCTTCAGTCCCTAAATATGATGCTGCCTTCAATTCAACCTTTTCCATCTACCGGCTTTTGTCAGAATTTTCATCCTGGATGCATACTTTCAGTTTTGTTTTGTTTTGTTTTGTTTTTCAGAAAATCTTGATCTTGATCTTGCAGTATAGGGTTGCATAAAATCTCAGCATAAAGAGTGCTCTTAGATCTGGAGATTAGCAGAATCATAGAATCATAGAATATCCCGAGTTGGAAGGGACCCATAAGGATTATCAAGTCCAACTCCTCACACTGCACAGGTCTACCCAAAAGTTTAGACCATGTGAACTTGCCGGGGCAAACAGAGCATTTCCGGATGTGTCCAAGATGGGCCTGCACTATAACTATTTGGAATAATGACAGTTCTTTTTAAAGCTTGGAGAAGAGTAGGTCTGAGTCACCCAGAGACACCAGGCTCTACTGTAAGACATAGTGATAGTGACTTGCAAAAATTGTTGCTTTTATAAAAAATGAATTAATTGAAGTATTTGTCCTAATGAAACATATAATAACATACTAAGGAAAATGGTGATAATCATCCAAGATTTGTTATTATCTAATGAAGAATGAAATGATCTAGCCATTAATAAATATAGGTATATGAATTTACCTTCTATTTTAAGAAAGTACCATCCTGTATCTTTAGACCTTCACATAAAAGCATTGTTGAAATTGTCTTTTAATTTATGCTAAATAAGGCAGAAATTAATAAAGTTATGTTATGAAATTAAAAGGTTTTATGAATATGATGAATTACCATCTTGTGAATTATCTTTTTTCTTTTCTTTTCTTTCTTTTCTTTTTTTTTTTTTTCTATAAAGAGTATTCAGCACTTCCAAAGGCACCACTCTGCATTTCTAAATGTGTCTGAGGAACAGTTCAGTCATTGGAAACTCGACTGAAACACATTTATATCTGCTTTATCTGTGACCTAAGTATGACTAATGTACAAGCTTTTACATTTATTTTGCCTTCACTTCAGTAACTGCTAATGTCCTGTAGGTTTTGACCAGATGTTCAGTAACTCCAGTGGTACTTCTACATCTACCACTGAAAATTATCACTTGTAATTATGGAAGATAGTTTCCAAAATAAAGAATATTCCCTTACTCTTAATTTTTAATTAAAAATAAACTATCCAAAAAATATTTCACTATTTAGTATGTTCCAAAGCACTTCAGAAACAGATATCTGTACTTCTCTTTTACAGGAAAGATCAGTACAGTACGCAGTTGGTCATAGTCACCTAGCAGGTCAACATCATGGTTGCTGACATAAAGCAGGTCAAGAAAAGTCTGGTGCTGTAATCACATTGACTTTCAACCAGAAAGAAGAGAGTCTGTTTGGTGTACATTGTGACTGTCAGACTGAGTGTCCAGGGTTTTTCTTCAAGTATCCTAGAAAAGAAAGCTCAGAGGTTGTCTGTGGAAACTGTGAGAGGTCTTGTCATTTCTGATTTGAACTAGGCATATTTATTTGCATACAAATGAATCTCAGATTTATTTTGTAGTACAGAGGGTAGGAAACATGACTTCTACAGACAAATCTCATGAGAGAGAGCATTCCTTAAAGAGTATTAACTTTTCAAAAATTTTGCCTAAAGAATGGCATGTCATGGCCCATGCCTGGCACATGAGCCCTTGAAGTAAAGACTAACAGTATCCTTTGCTTCACTGGGTGAAGTATTGCCAGCAAGTCAAGTGAAGTTATCTTTCCCCTCTGCTCAGCACCGGTGAGGCCACACGAGGAGTGCTGAGTCCAGTACTGGGTACTTCTCCAGTACAAGAGAGACTCTTTACTGGAGAGAGCCCAGTGAAGGACCACAAAGATGATGAAGAGTCTGGAGTTTCTCCCCTGTCAAGAAAGGCTGAGAGAGCTTGGACTCTTCAGCTTGGAGAAGTCTCAGGGAAAATCTTACTGTTTTGTTGTCAGTCTAATGTTAATTGTTATATATACCCCAAGCAGAGCTACAGGCTGGGAGGTGAGTGGTTGGAAAGCTGCCTGGCAGAGAAGGACCTGGGAGTAGTGGTTGACAGTCGGCTGAATATGAGCCAGCAGTGTGCTCAGGCAGCCAAGAAGGCCAGCAGCATCCTGGCTTGTATAAGAAGCACCGTGGTCAGCAGGGGTGTAGGGAAGTGACTGTCCCCCTGTACTCGGCTCTGATGAGGCCGCACCTCGAGTACTGTGTTCAGTTTTGGGCCCCTTGCTACAAGAAGGACATGGAGGTGCTTCGGCGAGTCCAGAGGAGGGCAGTGAAGCTGGTGAAGGGTCTGGAGAACAAGTCTCACAAGGAGTGGCTGAGGGAGCTGGGGTTGTTAAGCCTGGAAAAGAGAAGGCTCAGGGGTGACCTTATCACTCTCTACAGGTACCTTAAAGGAGGCTGTAGCAAGGTGGCGGTTGGTCTATTCTCCCACGTGCCTGGTGACAGGATGAGGGGGAATGGGCTAAAGTTGCACCAGGGGAGGTTTAGGTTGGATATTAAGAAGAACTTCTTTACTGAAAGGGTTGTTAGTCACTGGAATAGGCTGCCCAGGGAAGTGGTGGAGTCACCATCCCTGGAGGTCTTTAAAAGACGTTTAGATGTAGAGCTTAGGGATATGGTTTGGTGGAAGACTGGTTAGCATTAGGTCAGAGGTTGGACTCAGTGATCTTGGAGGTCTCTTCCAACCTAGATGATTCTGTGATATAGTAAAAGTTCAGCTCTTGGCAGTAAGTGATTGCGCATGAGTTTCAGCTTTCAGTTGAGAGGAACAATCACAAAAATCCTAGTTCACTGGTTGCAGTGAAAAAAAAAAAATTTAGATGTAGCATAAATGACAAAATGTTCTGAGTCAGGAGAGTAAAATAAAAATATTCAAAGCACAAGACAAAATTACACACACACCCACACCCACACACCCTCGCCCCCCCTCCCCCCCCCCGTTTTTCTTGTTTGTTTGTTTGTTTGTTTTTGTTTTGTTTTTGTTTTGTTTTGTTTTGTTTTGTTTTTGGTCTTCCTTTACAGCTATCTCTGAGAGTTAAAAATCTGGAAATCTGGGACTGAAAAAGTAGAGCACACCTTGAGTTCTTAGTGTTTTTGTTTGTTGCTGTTGTTTCTTATTTTTTCAACATCAGCAAAAAGCTGTATTATATATTTACCATATTTACATTAATATGAGCATAGTTTATATCTAGACTTGAAGCAGTAATCCTACTTTTAGAGATGAGGGAAGTTCTCTAATCTGAGTAATCATACTTCTAAGTGTTATCTTTTCCATATGTTCATGGACAGGAAAAAACATGAAGTCACTTAAAAACAGACTTCTTAATTCCTTTGACTTTCTACATCTTGTTGTATTCATTTTTTATCTTTTATACTTTTGAGCTTATCACCTAATTTCATATTCCAATTACATTATTAAGTTGCTTATAGCGTGTAGTATTCCCATGAAAATTTTAACCCTGGAGATTTAGCGCTAATATACAGTGCAGGAATTATTGGTTACCCTTATTAGGGCCAGGAAAAAAAAAAAAAATCATAAGAAATCTCATAAGTATATGTGTAGGCCATACAACTACTAAGAGTTAATTTCAAACTCACTTTTTATCCAGATGCATCTCTCTTGCCAAATATTTGCCAAGTGAAAATCAAATAAAAATAAGGCTGATTCTGCTATGACATAAGTAGTTGATGACACAAAAATTACTTACCTATATGAATTCCCAATATAGTAGTACACACCTCTTTAAAAATGTTCTTTTTAAACAATATGTGCCAAATTTATTATTGAAATAATATTCTTTAAAAAAAAAAAAAAAAAAAAAAAGGAAAACTTTATGTTTTTATGCTGGAAAGACTGTGTCTAAAAGCAAAAGGCTGGGGAGAATGTATAATAGTGTGCTGGCTACCCAAATTTGTCTTTAGATACTAAAAGTGGGGAACATTAAAATGGTAATACAGAAAATGAACAGAATCAACAACAACAACAAAGCAGTCATATGCACGTACAAGTGCTCAGGTGTACTTGCCAATCCCCCCAGAGGAATGAGTGGCATCGCTATTCTTCCAGATAAAAGATCAGAGAGCAAGCTCAGACACTGAACCTCTTACTGCCTACATGGCTTGGTAGTTAATGCACCCCGACTCTGTTCTGAACTACTGCAGGCAATTCCTTTCAATAAAACATTGCTACAGCTATCAGTTATATGGGTAAGAGCCATCTAGGGTCAGAGATTGGTCTCTTTATATATATATATATATATATAAAGAAGACTACATATATATATATATATATATATATGTAGTCTTCACAGACCTGAGCAGAAATGTGACTCCTTGTCAGCCTGAAGGCCACTGAATTTAAGATATTTTTCTAATTATAAGGTATTTGAGTACTACATTAATAAGCATTAGTTTTTTGTTTGTTTGTTTGTTTTTTAACAATTTGCTCGAGTCTACACTTGTGGATCCAATTGTAGAATCGGGTGTTAATCTTATGCTTAGATTACCCACATAACAATTTGTGTTGCTGAGCAGGAGCATAACATTTAATCTTAGATATAACAGACCTATATTAGACAATATTATAGTGATGCTACACAGTAAGTCAGTTTTTTGTTGTTGTTGTTGCAATATGGGTCAGTAGATCAACGACATTATATATCATCAGAATACTACAATACTTCCCATGCAAACTGTTTACAAAAGGGAATTGCTAAAATTTCAGAAAAATATTCAATTCTCAGTGCAATAAATTTTGATTTTATAGTGCAGTATTGATTCTGTGTTAATATAAGTCCCCAGTCCCATTTACTGCCGTAATCTTTTTATCTCTCTCCAATGAACAAATTACTAGCTTAGCAGAACTATCACAGACCAAGAAAACTGCATTGAATACCATTGCTTATCCTATTTCCTCTGTCATAAACTAAAGTGTGCTGGCAATTTTCACCACAGCAAGCAATGACTACAGACTACAATGACTACCAATTCTAGCTACTTTGCTTCTCTACCTTTTTAAAGCAAAAGCAGAAAGTATTTAGGCTTCCAGTTTTCATATAAAGTTATAGTACAAAAAACTACTTAGAATTAATATGTAGTCAGAATAGTTTCACAGCCAGTCATGTAGATGTTACTGCTATTTTTAAACAAGAAAATGGTGTTAAGATTAATCCAGAAACTATTTTAATTTTTGGACACTTTTCTGTAAAGAATACACATGACTTTGAGGTATCAAAATCCATGCAACGGCCTTAACTCTGGTATTAACAGATACAGATTATATTTTCCAGTAACTAATGAAACATATTCATATTCTTGCGACATATTCAAGACTCCGAACATTTGGAAACATGGAAATTTAGGCTGTCCAAGCAACCCTGAATCAAGGCCTTCTATGCAAAACTTAGCACAGAGATAACTAATGTCAGGTAACTGAAGAGTACTATTTTTCACAAGATCTTTTGTTTCATCCAGTACCTACAAGGCATTCTGCTCAAACTAAAGTTATTCAATACTTTATTTTATTGCCATTCAATGACAGTCTATGTGTAATTTACAATACATGCCATCTACACACTGCAATGATTTTGGAATTAGTGACTTTTTAAAGGACTTCCATAGTATATGTATTACATATATGGTTCTCAAATATCAATGCAATTGTTCTTCATAAGACTGTTCTCAGAAATTTCTCTTGATGAAATTCATTGACAGAGCCCTTTTGATGACACAGCTTTCATCAGTTCTCAACAGTTCTTCATTCTGTCCCATCACTCACTAGTTCATATTCTTGAATCTGAATTTTTAGAGGAACAAAATGAGTAGAACAATTCAGTGAAAATATCCATTTTATCATTCCTTATTTTCACTTCTTTTGCAGCTGTATTTCATTATAAAATACCATTTCATATTAATCACTGTCCATGGGTAGATCATATAAATGAATCAAGTAACATATTTTTTTAGTTGAGCATGTATACTCAAACATCTGTCTAGTGTTTATTAGTGACAGTAAAGAAAAGTGCAGAGGGAAGAAGAGAGAAAATTAAAAAACGCGCACTCTGCAGTTCACAAACACACGCACAGCAGAAAACTTACACCCATAATGTGTATTTAACCTGTTATTTCTTGCTCTTTTTTTTCTCCACAAAGAGAGTTTTCTGCTCCTAGCTCTTTCCATGACCATGAATTGTAATTGAAAGAGGAACAGGAGGAAAAATAAATCCCAGAGAATTAGATTATTGCATCACACACAAGGTAAGGCTTTCAGGAAGATAAGACTGATGGGAAACCACATGTCCCTTTGGCTCCTTTCCCAAAAGAGAGGGTAAAATGCACAGATTATTCTGGAGAGAAAAGCGAGGATTTTATGTATTTATTTATGATGCATGTCAGAATTTCTGTTCAGTCATACCCCTGCTACTCATGACTGAGTATCTTTCCTTGTCCAGAAGGCCCATGGTTTATGTGGCCGTTATCTGGGGAAGGAGCTGCCAGCAACCCTGGGTTCCTTCCCTACTTTGCCACACTCAAACCACCAGACAGCAATATTTGAACTCCCAGACAATATTGTCATTAAAGTTCTGTGACTTCCAACAAATCAAGGCTTCCATTACAAAAGTAAAGAAGAGATTTCAGAGTTTGGACACCAGTAAAGTGAACTGGACCAGGCTCTGTTTATTAATATATAAGATTTGAAGGCAGCACCAAGTAATAAAGAACCATGAGGACTGGTAGGGGCTTAGTCCTTTAACTCTCTGTTCTGACATGGTTAGGAATAGATGTGGAAAGCAGGCATAGCAGGAAGGAGAGGCTTAGCATGTGCTAATAGATAACACTTACAGATGTGTTAGTTTATTAATTCCTTTAATTCGGTATAAAAAGATACATTGACAATATTTCAGTTTTTATTTAAGACAACATCAATAGGAATTGGGTGCCTGGATTCTGTTTACAAACTACTGCTGAAAAGCAGGACAGGTTTCCATGAAATATTGGCAGTCTTTAAATAGTGAGCAAAGAGGAAGAAATATTTCAAATAACATAAAAATGGAAATGTTCTTTCCATCACTTTATCAATTTATAACTGTCTGTCTTTTTTATAGTGGAAGAATATATCCATAATTATCCTTTCTTAGTCTTTGTCCATAAGACATAAATAAAATGTCACATCTGTTATAACAAGAATATGTCACTTCAGGCTGTTATCCGATGTCTTATACAACTGAAAGTATTTAAGTATGATGTTTCTTGCTTGTTAAAAGCATTGACAGCTTTCTCTCTGGATAGAGAGGTGTGTCAGTGGGCATGAGAAAAGGAAGTTTCATAATCAGAAATGTAAAACATTAAAAATGCTAAAGAACCAAGATGTAGAATAAAAAGATTAAAAGTAAAATCTAGATGAATCTGGCTCTAAATTTGTTTACTTTACCCCATGAGCTGTTGGCATTCTTGGAAATGATATTACACAATAGAGCTGATTGACTAAAACAGGGTCTATTACTGTTCTGACAGTCATATGAAAAAGCAAGATGCACTTTGGGCTAATCTGTGCTGGCTTGTAGCAGAAGTAAAGAGATCTGAATATTTTTCAGTTCAGTTTCCAATTCTGAAATTGCTAGCTTCTAAATTTGGTGTTTTAAAGTCTACCCACAGAAATGTTGGATCTCATATGAGGCAAAACACTTGGATCCTCTACAATCTTAGGAAGAGAAATGCTCTCAAGAGAAGAGCACAGAGGTTATCCATAGTCATGACAGATGTCATTTGAACTATATGAACCTGCATTTTCAATGTGCCAGGAGAGTCAATTAGTCAGCACATTAGCGGGCATTCAGAATGTTAGGAGACAAGTTTTCTTGTGCAATATTTTTGGTCTGGTCCTGAGTAAACCATCAAGCAGCAGGACTAGACTCCATGGCTTCCCATACCAAGTCGAGAGTCATTCTCATTTGTTTGATTTCTAGCCTAATTTAAAAATAAAAATAAAAAATAAAAATAATGGGGGGGGGGGGAGGGGGGTAAAAAGTGAAAGGGTTGAACTGGATAAGGCATACACTACTACCAAGGAAGTTAGGATAACTATATCTCATAAAGTTTCAAAATTACCCTCTGCTAAGACCTAACATTTGGGTTTTTCTTTCATTTTTCTTTCATATGTGCCATTAGACTGAAATAAAATTTCATTTTGTTCCTTTTCTTTGAATCCTGTTTTGCATGGAATATTCCCTAAATATTAACCAAACCTAAGACAAAGTATACCACTTCAGTTTTATGGCTAAAACATTTCCCATATAGGTACAATGCCATTTTTTGTTCCAGAGAGTTTCATTATTCATATAAAAATGGAGAAGCGGCAACTGCAGAAACTGTCACTCCTTAGTATCACTCCTATATCTCTTCTTCCCTCATAATGGCCAAAAAGCCTGTAGTCTGATGGTCTGGGCACTCTTCTGAGCAAAAGGAAGGTCCACATCTTCTCATAAATAAATCAGAATTGAATGATTTCCCATAGTCGACACATGCCCTCTCCACAGTGAGCCAGTACCTGACAGTGTAGAGGGAACCAATCACTAATCCTCCCAATGTTTTACATGTTTAAAAAAGGATAAATATTTTGTTAAATTTCTTCAGCAAAATTAATACAAAATCACACAATTTAATTTTGTAGTTGACAAAGCAGCATAGTTTTGCTTCAAGTACCGCAGACTAAACAGCACTTGCTTAATGTACCAGTAAGTCTGATTTATCAGCTGCTAACGTATATTTTCCGAAATCCTAACGCTGTTATAAAGTACTATGAAATTTTACTTATTCTACTGTTTGCAAGTTAATAATTTGCATCTCTTAGTCTATCAACTATTTCAAGATGCTAAAACACCTTAAAAAGGGTTTAAATTTATTTTGCACAAATTTGAGGATGAAAAAGAATCCCACATTAATGCCAGTAATTTTTGTGACTGGAACACTTGTTTTATCTTACTGTTTTTAAGTCTGATTAGTTTATCAATTCTGGGATCTCATAATTTTCTATTTATTGGTAAAGTAAAAGGCTCCATCTGCAAATATATTTTTTTCCAAAATGCGTATATGCTGTTTTTTGCCACTAAGGAGATATGAAGAATTTATTTTTTGTGTTATTTTTTGAAATATCTTGTTGTTTCTTTGTTGCTTGGTTGGTTGGTAGTGTTTTTTTGTTGATGTTTTTTTAAATATTATCTATGAAAGAATTGCTACATATTTCATACATAAAATGTTTCTTTGATAATTTTTTCAAGATAAATCATGAAATATCTATTTTCTGATTCTATTTCTTTCCTTACAATAATTCAAGTTGAAAGAAAGATGACTGAAAAAGATAAAAAATGTAAAAAATATTCACATTTTGGAATATATATATTTCAAACATATAAAATATATAACCTTGACATTTACAGAGCTTTCAATTCTGGGATATCCAAGTTAGTTTTTCCCACCTGTATATTATACACTGTGTGCAAAATGCTATCTTTGTCAAGCTTAAGCGAACACTGTGTTTTTCTACAACATGGAATTCTGGACTGAATTTTTACCTTTTGTTACTGAAAATAAGAACTCAATATTGACAAAGGATAGAAGTCTGCCAGACTTCACTCTGCTCTTAACATTTCAAATATTGTACATAAGAATAGCTTAAGCAGCAAGAGAAAAAGAGGCTCAGTCAACATCTGTTATTTGAAAAGTGTAAAAAGCATGAATGGCTGCTCTGTGAAAGAAGTTAATTGGGTCAGGCAGGAAGACTATCACAAGAAATCAGGTTGGACACCTGGACCTTCAGTCCAAAATGTAATTGTTGAGTGGAATTTCAGTAAAACATGTAACTGTCTATATCTCTGTGTAAACAAGAGCCTGCCTAATGAAATAATAATGCAAATCCTGTCAATAAATCCAGAAAACCAGGTTTCCTAATGCATGCCTCATATTCCCCAAAACAAATTAATTCAACAAGAGATGAATAACAACAAACATAGATTTGCCAAGAACGATCATATTAAACAAGCCTAACTTCCTTATGGATAGAAAAAATATATATATATATATAGCTGGCATCACATATCTTGCTTTTAGAAAGCACTTGTCTGCTGTTGCAAACAAGTTGAACAAGTAGGGGAAAACTGTCTTGCTGAAATATCTGCACAAAATTGCTCAGATAATATATTCAGAAGCTATTTATCACCAGCTTCTGTCAGTATTTCTTTAAAACACTACAGATTCTTTTAAGGTTAACTGGATTTACATGGAGTAAATAATTAGTAAAACTGAATATTTCCCTGGCTCAGGAAGGCAAGGTCAGAATGCAAAAATATTTTGATTAAGGTTTACTTCCCTTTCTCACTTTCCTTTTCTTCTCCAATACTCCTTAAAGCAACAGGGTAAAGTAGGGATCCTTTTCTTTGGCAGCCATAGCGGCAGTTCTTCCTTGGACTAGCTTTTGTCTTCAGAATGTGGCTAATGTTGTTTCTTCCCTTGCAATGAGAAATCTGAACATACATCCACTGAATGTGCAACAGGTAAACTATTAGATGATATGACATGAAACATACCCCCCCCCACAAAACAAAACAAAACAAAACAAAACACTATTTTGGGTATTTAGGATGAGATTAATTACCTCACTCAGTCAACCACTCTACTCATTCCCCTGATATAAATGTGGCCTGAAAATATGATCACTAATCTAACATTGTGTTATAAATTAAACCAATTATGAAATATGAATTTAATGGAAAACCTATCAATAGCAAAGGGAACACATTCAGTAGATTTTTACGTATATGTTAATATTGCAAAGAAGGATACAGAACACAACAAGTTAGGAAAATAAAATATCAGAAAGCTTTACCGGATAAAACAAAGGTGTGATATGTCTTATGGAAATATGATGTTTCTTCAGTGGTCTTAGAGATCTGCTTACTTGAAAATCATTATTTCATTACTCTGATTTTAGGTTGATTAAATCAGATTTGATTTTACATTAAGTTAAAAAAAAAAAAAAAGTGAAAAAAGCACTGATCTGAAAGAGTTCAAAAATTAATTTTTTTAAAAAGCATGAAAATGTGTATCAAGCAATAAAATGAAACATTATTCAGTCTTATGCTATCTTATCACTTAAGGAGCAAAGCTGAAAATGTCTCTTTAAGACAAAATTTTCAGACTGGATGCTTTACATATTCAAAATTATTACTTCAAACTCAAATTTGGAATAAGTAGATAAATAAATAAATAAATAAATGCCACGGAATATTATGCAATTAGATATGAATTAGGGATTCCTTTTTTCATTTCCCAGGAAGTTGCTTAGTACTGGAATGTGTCAAATACTTTAAACATATCGAAGCACAAAAATAAAATGACAAAGTACATTTTTGCAACTTTTACTCTTCAAGGGCCCCATATAAATTTTGTCAGCTTCTTTGACTTCCACCATGTTCATCTTCATGCATGTAAGAGAACTGCAGCCCATTCCCTTTTCTGCCTTTGCTGAAAAATACTCATAGCCAAGGTGGAGCTTTTATCTTTAAATTAATTGTACCACAAGTATGACTGCAGCAATAATAAAATAAAATAAAATAAAATAAAATAAAATAAAATAAAATTGAGAATACTTAAATAAAATAATTGTTAAAAAGGAAATGAATTTGGAAAGATGATGATAGAATAATATGGATTTTGAAAGTAAACAAGTCCATTTATCTAAACTTAATAAGGAGAAATAAAATAGACAAACATCACATGAAAAATTGGTAGTACAGTAATAAGACTACAAAGAACAACTGAGGTTTTATAAAAGAGCTTTGGAATTTTAAAAGAGATTCAAGGAAATTATAAAGATTCCATGGTAGGAGTTAAAAAATATATTAGAATTTTTGAAAAATGACCTGTCAGGAGGCTAAAGGACTTTGTTTAGTCTAGAAAAGAGAAGACTGAAGAAGGACATTAATAAGAACCTTTAGATAACTAAATGGTTGACATTAGGAGAATGACGATTTTGAAGCATCTGGAGACAATATGAGAAGCAATCAACATAACTTTTAGTAAAGATTTGTGAGATAGCATGAGTATTTTTTCACTTCCTAAAATACACAAACAGGTATATTAGCAGCATTGTAAAATCTCTCTTTATGGTTTTTAGGAAAGGTTATACATGATGATGTATGTATCTAAGTATATTTAATCCTGCGATCCATGATCTTTTGAGGTTTTTCCTTGTTTTTCTTTTCTATTTCTCTAATAAGGTAACATGGAAAACAAACAGAAACTACACTCTCATCAGGGACAAGGTTAGATAAGTACCACAACAAACAACTGTTGATTTAGTTTGAGTAACAACATGGAATCACTAACAGAATCAACACAGAATCATGCTAATAGTGAATACAGAAGCCAAAAATTTACATGTCTTTATGTCCCATTTATCACTTACAGTAAGACAAAGGTGGGACTTATAGACGTGTGGGCTTCTAGTTTTTTTTTGTTGTTGTTGTTTTTTTTGTACACTAAAATGAATTTCTTCCAGTCTGCAAAACTGGAATTTTTCTTAGACATATAGCATATTAAAAAAATAAATAAAACAAATAAAAGGAAGATCAATACTAGAAAAAACGTCTCTCCTTAACTTTAGATAAACACTTGGTTGGAATTAACCTTTACGTATATGATCTTCCCAGAAGTTTTACTGGAAAGCCATGCAATTGCCTAAGATTTCATTATGCTTATGCTTTTACAAGAGATTATTTTTAGAGTAACCACAAGTATGCAACAAATTATATTGACTCCTTGTGGTTTATAAACTACTTGGATCTAGCTAGATCTAGCTAGCTTGGAACACAAAGGTGAACAACTAAAAACAGAATAAATTCAAACAAATTTCCTTTGATTTTTTTTTAAGGAGTATCAGATATCAAACAACACTAATAACAAAACATGTTTGCTAATTGAAACAGTAGTTAAGGATTCCAACTCATGATGTAATTAAAATTGTTATTCATGACTGTAAAAATTGATGGTTAAAATGTTCATGTGATTCTTGAACTAAAATTTGACTAAAAAAATATAAACCTGGTAAACACTTTTAAATTTCTTTTATTTTGCTTCATTGCTTTGTTCTGTATCCTTTAAAGACTAAACAAAACCATACTGATTTTCCTCTGTCCTTCTAGTAGCAGGAACAATATTGAAAGGAATAGGGAGAACCAGCAGATCAATACATGGCTCCAAGGCTGATGTCACCCTCAGAATTTTGGGTTTCTCGATCATGGGATGTTCTTCAAAACACCAGGCCCATTGGTGCCTGATGGGATGAACCTTTCTCAGAGTGGGAAAAGGTTTTTTGCACAGGAGTTACCAGAGCTGATTGATAAGAGTTTTAAGCTAGATTTCATCAGGGAAAGGGATAAAAGAAGGTTCACCAGTGATAAGCTATGGGACAGTACACCAAAATTTGAGGGACTGCATGCTAGTGAGATCTTTCATTGTGCTCCATGAGGCTGGGTACAATGAACCACACCTTGGGGTGACTGAGGGGATGCCTCATGGTGCCCTGAAGTTTCCTCATGAGGGGAGAGAAGGGGCAGACACTGAGCTCTGCTCTCTAGAGACAGTGACAGGACCCGAGGGAATGGCATGGAGCTGGGTAAGGGGAAGGTCAGCCTGGGTATTAGGAAAAGGTTCTTCACCCAGAGGGTGGTAAGGCACTGGGACAGGCTCCCCAGGGCAGTGGTCATGGCACCATATCTGCTGGAATTCAAGAGCCATTTGGACAATGCTCTCAGACAGTTTTGGTTTTGATGGTCCCGTGTGGAGCCAATAGTTAAGCTTGATGATCCTTGTGGGTCTTTTCCAACTCAGGATATTCTATGATTCTATGATTTTGTCATATCATAGACTAAATTGGTTCCACAGTTTATTAATTTCATTTTGTGCAGTGACATTATTAAGTTTCCAAGATAATTATGTGCAAGCATCAGATGCAATACAAAGGTATCTTCTGCTGCAACCATAGTTATTGGTTATTCAAGCTTGAGGTACTGCATCAAAATAATTCCTTTTATCCTTCATGTAAGCCGTTCTTCTAATATTTTCTTTAGATAATCAGTTTTAATCAAAAAAATGTTTATTGTTTTAATGGGCAAGCAAGACTACTACTGAGCAGTACCTCAGTACTGCTGGCATGTTGGCATGTTGGTTGTTTTTGTTTCTTTTTCTTTTTTATCATTTTTATCTTTCTGATTACAAAACGTTCCAAGACATCTTCGAAATTGAAATTTGCAATATGCATAAGATTTCTACTCAATTATTTATGTTGTAATGTGAAGAAACCAGAATTATAACATTGTATAACCAGAAAAATAACATTTACAAAAATTTGTAAGTGCAATAGGCAGAAAAAAAAAATCAGAAACTTTATAAATAGCATCTTCTTTCTGAGTCTTTCTAGAGTATTTAACAAAAAATTTTCTAGCACAAGAGTAGTTGCATTAAAAATGTATCTCAGAACTCATACAATGTAAAATTATGGATGCAGATCAGATATAAGATGACTCCTGTTTTACTTGAAAGGTTATAATAAGGAATATTAAAGACTGTTTTTCTGCTTCAAATAATTACCAAGAAACTCCTATCATCACAGAGTGAGATATGAGTAAAAGCTAAATCCTACAGCTCCCATTTACAAGTCCTAAAATTCATACACATACAAAACAAACAAACAAACAACAACAAAAGACTCATGATAGAGTCCCTAAAATCAGTCAAAACCCAGCCTAGACTTTTGCAGTCATTCGTATTCTCATGGGGTCAGGAAGTTAATGCAGAGAGGAAAGGTAAGAACTAAGCCTAAGAGAACTACAATGCCTGGAAGCTCAGTTGCAGGAAAAATTGAAGATTTGCCTTATAGAAAGTCTTTAGAGAATGTTCAAGGATTAATCACATATGTTTCTATAGAAACATATTTCTCCAAATGTTGGCTAAGATTTTAAGACTGATTCTACTGATTTGAAATGTAATTATTTGGAAATTGTCTACCAGAAAATTGAAGTTCAGTTCTGTCCAAACATCAGGGTTTTCAAAAGTTTTCTTTCAGTAAAGACAGCTCAAAATAATCTGTTATTTGCTTAAAACCTCAGACTTGGAGTGTTATGTTCATTATAGAACATTGTGGTCATTATTTCTCTGTCTGCCAACCAGCAAGCAAAAGATTAGACAGGATGTTGTATAAATGAACAGATGTTAAAAAAAAAATAAAAAAATAAAAAAAAACTCACATTTTCTGGCACGTGGTATGATGACCAAAGGGAAAATGAGAAGAGATAGTAATGTAGATATGTCACATGTTTCTGACTACCTGTAAAATAAATTAAGCTGAGATTAGTGAATAGATGTAAAAGTTACCACAAGGAAAAAAAAAAAAAGGCACTCAGTTCATTCATATAACCATTGTTTCTTTGGGAAACCTGGCTGAAAGTAAAAACACATATTTCTGCCAGCTATAGCACAATGTGATAGCTCCAAATGAAAAAAAAAAAAAAAAAAAAAAAAAAAAAAAGTAATATTTTGCTAGAAGGAGATTTAATAATATGATACTCTTAGGTATATTTTTCTTCACATTTTTAAATGAACTGAGCAGCTCTAAACTGGAATCATAATCCAGCATCTTTAGTGAGAATTAGAAAAGGCCTTGTGTTTAAATAGTCTGGAGAAAGTATCATAATTCTCACTGCAGCACCTTTTATGAAACAGAGGGTTGAGAAACTGAGATAGGGGCTACCCTGTCAAGATTACTTGGACAATTGTATCCAGTGATAAATATTGTAATATTAACTATTCTCTAAAAGCTACAGGAAACTCCTTAGTGCTCTTTACCTAGTAAGCAAAAAACAACACAGAGATGAAGTTTTATTTCCATATATTTAAGAATGGATATTTAAGAGCATAACCTGAAGAGAAAGAAAGACTGCAAATACGGTTTTGAAACCCTACGAGGGGCCCAGAGACCTTGCCAAAGGGCAAGGATATAAGTCCAATCAAAATAGTGTTACATAGGCTACAACAGACCTCTTAACCTGACAGGGCTTGAAAGCACAGCCAGAGTAATTCACTTGTGGGGTGTTTGAGTTAACTCTTTCATTTCTGCACCATTAAATTGTTTTTTAATTGAAGCAGAATCAGAGAAGTGAGAAGAGCAACTCTTAAAATCTAGAGGACTAGATTTTCCTTGAAATCTAGATGTTAAAGCAAGGACAGAACTACATCGTCTGAGTAATAAGAACATATCCTCCACAGAGGAAATGAAGTAGAAAACTAAAAAGTTTATTTGCAAATAATGAAATGTTGAAGTTTGAGACACATTGAAAAAGGATACTCATATCGATACAAAAAAAAAAAAAAAAAAATGAAGGCAGCAAAAATCATATTTCAACATCATAGGAACTGTAGGAGATTAAATATCAAATGAAATGCATTTAGGAATGTTGCCAGCATATATCTGAAACAAATCCAGCGCTCTCTTCTTAAACAGGTCTTAAAATAAATAAAAAACACAATCTGCATATACAAAACTATCTACACCCTGAAAAGAAGCAGGGGGAGGGGAAGAGGGGAAAGCAGCACACAAAGAGATGATGAAAAAATTCTCAAGAAAAATTCTAAAATTGTGTAATTGATTCATGGGTGTTTAGGGCTGGTTTGTTGGTTTTGTTTGCATTTTCTTAATGTGGGGTGGAAATTTCCTATCTAAAGTAGAAGTCATTACTGTAATGCAAATATTTCAGTGAATAAAGATTTAGGTAAATCTCTGCCAAAGATTCCACACTGATGCTTTAATAAAATGTGTTGGGTGAGGAAGGCAGGGGGGGATTGAAAATGAAAGAAACTAGAAAATCACAGAATCACAGAATAGTCTAGGTTGGAAGAGACCTCCAAGATCACCGAGTCCAACCTCTGACCTAACACTAACAAGTCCTCCACTAAACCATATCCCTAAGCTCTACATCTAAACGTCTTTTAGAGACCTCCAGAGATGGTGACTCAACCACTTCCCTGAGCAACCTATGAATTCACACACAAGAATAATTACTGTCATTGATGGAAATGAACTTGAGATGAGTTGCCTTTTCTTCCTACCACTCAGCTTCAGGAGCAAAATTATGTGAGGTGAAGGTCTCAAGTTGTCCTTGGGAGGTTTAGACTGGATATCAAGAAGAATTTCTTCACGGAGAGAGTGCCCAAGCATTGGAATGGGCTGCCCAGGAAAGTGGTGGAGTCGCCATCCCTGGAGGTATTTAAGAGACGTGGATCCACATCCACGTGGTTTAGTGGCAGGCTTGATAGTGTTAGGTTGATGCTCGGACCAGATGACCTTAAGGGTCTTTTCCAACCTAAATGATTCTATGATTCTATGATCAGCACGAACTCCTGATTGAATTTACTGTCCAGTGGGACTGTCATTCTTTCAACACTTCCTGAAAAGCATCAATCCTCTCTTCATTGATGATTGTTGACATGGTTAAGATGATGTTATGCAATTGTCCCTGTATTTCAGGCTTTTCTTTTCCTCAAAGCATCACACACCTACAGCTGCTTCTGTGACTCCTAGTTGCAACCAGAACTGGAGGGTCAAGTAGGTGTTGCTGGATAAATCTAAGCACAACTGAAAAGCAAGAGTGAAAAAAGTATAGTGACTGCTATACTTCCAGCCGGACTATTATCCAGCATGGGAACAGAAAACAGAACACCTAGATCCTTTCCTTTTTGCGGAATGCATTTATTTGTATTCTCTAAACAACTCCAAAATGCCTGTGTTGTGCTTGTGTTATACTCATAAGTCATTTCCTACCTCAGTGATCACTTTTGTGACTTTTTTTTCTAGATATCCTGCAGTTTATCTTCCTCCCTTCAACCACAGCACTAAAAACTGGACACTGTCTCAGCTCAGGAGAGCAGAAAGATCAATTTCACTCATCAGCTGTGTTTCTACTTTTGCTCCTGTTCTCTGTCATCTTTCAAAATCATGTAAGATTGCTGACTCTTGTTCACTTTGTAGTCCTTTGTACTTTAACTGCTTCCTGAGGAGCTGCTACTCGTACATGTCTCATTCTGTAATTCCATAATAATTTTATAACAGTAGCCATTTTTACTGTCTTCCAATCAAGCAATTGGATACCAAATAAAGCATGCAATAAAACACCTATTGACCAGGAAATAACATTCCAGTTGTCTTAGATAAGAATTTTACGCTAAAGATTCCAGCTGCAACCTCTCAGGCAAACATATACTTTGGTTTTATACATGGTAGGGGAAAGACAGAAAGTTATAGATACCTAAGACAAGAAGATAAGCTTATAAGATGGTGACAAGTAAGTCACAGGTAAGTAAATAAATAAAATAAAAAATAAAAACAAAAGAACTTTGCATGGAATTATTGAGCCAACTAGAGAGGAAAGGAATAGTATTTATAGTTGCCTCTTCTTTCAGTGGAGGGAAACAAACTGCAAAATGCTGCAAACTGAGTCATCTTTGTCTGTTACTGCTGTTGACACTGCAAACCAGCAGTTATATATATTGCCTCAGAACATATAAAGAGATTCTGAGAAGCATGAATCTTCAAACTTCAAGTTGACACGCTTAGTGGACGAGGGAAAGGCTGTGGACGTGGTCTACCTTGACTTCAGTAAGGCTTTTGACACCATTCCCCACAGCATTCTCCTCAGGAAACTGGCTGCTCATGGCTTGGACTGGCGTACACTTCTTTGGGTTAAGAGCTGGCTGGATGGCCGGGCCCAGAGAGTTGTGGTGAATGGAGTCAAATCCAGTTGGAGGCCGGTCACTAGTGGCGTTCCCCAGGGCTCGGTACTGGGACCAGTCCTCTTTAACATCTTCATCGATGATCTGGACGAGGGGATCGAGTGCACCCTCAGCAAGTTTGCAGACGACACCAAGTTAGGTGCATGTGTCGATCTGCTCGAGGGTAGGAAGGCTCTGCAGGAAGATCTGGATAGGCTGCACCGTTGGGCTGAGGCCAACGGTATGAAATTCAACAAGGCCAAGTGCCGGGTCCTGCACCTGGGGCACAACAACCCCAAACAGCACTACAGGCTGGGAGATGAGTGGTTAGAAAGCTGCCTGGCAGAGAAGGACCTGGGAGTGATAGTGGACAGTCGGCTGAATATGAGCCAGAAGTGTGCTCAGGCGGCCAAGAAGGCCAGCAGCATCCTGGCTTGCATAAGAAACAGCGTGGCCAGCAGTTCCAGGGAAGTGATTGTCCCCCTGTACTCGGCTCTGGTGAGGCCACACCTCGAGTACTGCATTCAGTTTTGGGCCCCTCGCTACAAGAAGGACATGGAGGTGCTTGAGCGAGTCCAGAGAAGGGCAACGAAGCTGGTGAGGGGCCTGGAGAACAAGTCTTACGAGGAGTGGCTGAGGGAGCTGGGACCGTTTAGCCTGGAGAAGAGGAGGCTCAGGGGTGACCTTATTGTACTCTACAGGTACCTGAAAGGAGGCTGTAGCGAGGTGGCGGTTGGTCTATTCTCCCACGTGCCTGGTGACAGGACGAGGGGGAATGGGCTAAAGTTGTGCCAGGGGAGGTTTAGGTTGAATATTAGGAAGAACATCTTTACTGAATGGGTTGTTAGTCACTGGAATAGGCTGCCCAGGGAAGTGGTTGAGTCACCATCCCTGGAGGTCTTTAAAAGACATTTAGATGTAGAGCTTAGGGATATGGTTTAGTGGAGGACTTGTTAGTGTTAGGTCAGAGGTTGGACTCAGTGATCTTGGAGGTCTCTTCCAACCTAGACTATTCTGTGATTCTGTGATTCTTTTAAGATAAATTTTCCTTTTCAAACAAAAATTCCAAAGCAAACACAATCCACTCAAAGTTTTGCCAGTTTCAGCTTGCTGGAAAATGAAAGGACACTAGATCCCATCACTTGACCTTCCTCGACACCCTGACCTTTAGTGTCTCATTTAATTGCACCTTTATGGGAGACAGGAAGCTTTCTGTTTGGCTTCCTTAAGGATATACCTCTATTATTGTTCTTGAACTAGTGACCAGAATGAAAGTTTAAGGGGACCCCGATGGCTACAAAAGATTCGCCAGGATGTGCACATATATCTGCAGACCCAAAGATCTGATTAAAAACTGCTAGAAACAAGTTATGCCAGTGGTAAACAACCAGAACAAGGTAAAAACACATCAAATATTTTCTTATACTTTTGAAAACACACAGAAGAAAAAGGAGTGCCTGGAGTGCTTAACAGTTAATATTAATAAATTAAAAGAGATCAAGAAGTCAGTGGATAAATGAGGTTGGTTGATAAATGAGGTTAGAAGTCATTGACAGAATAAAAATACAAAAAATATTGAGATATGTTTTCTTTAAAAAACAAAGTATAGAGACTACTTCCTGGTGTTTTCCACTGAAGAACAAAACCACAGATGGCAAGGGGCATGTAGTCACTAGTTAGTTTAGGGGCAACAGTGCCATCATATGTTCAAAGTTTATGTATTTCAAAATTATTTTTTGACAATCACAGTGAGACTTAGAGTAACAGATAATAAAATAAAGTAAGATTTTTTGTGTGTTTTGTGGTTGTTTTGTTTTTTTTTTTAGCACATGAACAGTGTATCACAAAGAGCTTTCATGCAATTAGATGTAAATTTGATAACTGAAACTGTTCTGCTGGATCAGTAATAAAAAATAAATAAATCTATTTAGTGCAAATGCCTCATAAGAGACTTGGAATTGGAATTCTGTGTGTGTAGAAATATGATGAGCAGAGTCACTTGAGACAACTCCTGTATGCAAGCAGCCTAAAAACAAAAAACAGAAGCCAAACAAAGATAAATAATTAAAACACCACACACATTTTATATATTTTTCTTTGGAAGTGTCCTTGAAGTTCTAACTAGTGTTGGTAAATTTAATGTATTCTCTGTTTCCCAACATTTCTAAAGCCAACAACCCCACACTGGGTTCTGTTGCTGCTGCTTTTCCTAGAGAATCACTTATAGCTAAGTTTGTGGCCACTGGAGGGAAATATCCCCAATATCACTGAGGCCCCTGAATTCTACCAACTCACAGCAATCTCAGATCTTGTTCAGGGAAAGAGAATTCTCACTTAAATGAATCTGAGCATGAATAATCAAAACAACAGCCAAACCCTATGTTTTTATTCAGTTGGTTTTAGATTGTCCTTGGCATTTTCAACTTAAGATCTGCCATAAAGTTTTTATAATGATAATGTAACTGCCTCATAAAAGCTGCCGGGGGAAATTGAAGATTTTCACAGTGGGATATTGGGCAGCTGGAATTTTTGGCACCTGAAAAAGCAAGGAAAGCTGCTTGCAAGTAAGAGATAAGCATGTTGGTTGGATTCTTCAGCTAAAATATTCAGAAGAGAAACTGAAAGTAAGGGTGACATTTCTCTTGTGATTATGAAGTTTCAGAACAATGACATAGTATAAAATTGACACTTCTTGACTTTATAAAAAAGGGGAAACATTAAATGTGCATGGAGTCATTGCTGCTGTAATAATGGTGGTTCATATTTTTGTTTTCAGTACCTCATATTTTCAAAAGCTTATTTACAGTCCAAAATGATTTTTTTGATCGCTCTGTCTGAAACATGAGCATTTACAGCAAAAATATGTATTGCACATAATACAGAATACATAAAGCTTTCTTCCAAGCCACCCATATCTAAATCTGTTGAATACTCAGACCTTAATGTTTCACTACATCCAGAAGGAGACAATGTACATTTCATACAGGACTGCAAAGACAAATGAAGAAGACTTGACTTGACAGGAGTTCCATTTAAGTCAACAGACTTACTCTGATTTACACTAGATAAAGAAGTAACTAGCAGCATTCCTCGTTTTTATATAGATTCTGATAAATGAATAAATTTAACAACTTAATGCAATTTTCTCAGCTAAGGATAAATCATGAGAAAGTCCAATAATAGATGCATTTTTCTCTAGTTTGACATTATTTATAAAGCAGAATTGTTAATGAAAATTTGTAACAAGTAACCTAAAAAATGAAATACCAATATTAACCTTCAAAAGAAAGTGAGATAAAGTATAAGTCAATACAAGTTTTCTAATTTTAAAAGACAGTATAAAAATTCTGTTCTCCCCATAATTACATGGGATATGGTATCCTGTCCACCAACATCTAATTTACCACAATCAGAATATTGCCTAGCAAAACAAACACAGCATCAAAGAAATAAAAATTAAGTAAATAAGCATTTTACTACTATTTTGGCAATATGTCATGCTGTCTGTTGGGTCTATTAACGTGTATCATTAAAAGAATCTGCCCAAAGTATCAATGAGTGGGAAAAAAAAAAAAAAAAAAAAAAAAAAAAAAGTGATATTAAGGAAA
This sequence comes from Oxyura jamaicensis, assembly GCF_011077185.1. Classification (NCBI taxonomy): domain Eukaryota; kingdom Metazoa; phylum Chordata; class Aves; order Anseriformes; family Anatidae; genus Oxyura; species Oxyura jamaicensis. The sequence goes on along the minus strand of NC_048894.1, from coordinate 131,667,507 downwards.
TACTTTTGCTCCTACTGTGAATTGTTGCTCTGTCAATGATTCCCTTTCAAAACACATATGCTTCCATATGCAAATGGGACAGCATTTTTGGATATGGCATGGCACACTTAGTTGCGTGGGTCTGTTTGCTGGACAGACAGGTGTTTTCAACAAAGGAGGTCACAGCAATTCTGAAAAGCAAGAGAGATAATGCTCTGTTGGTGCTGATCACCAGAAGCTGGGGTTAACTACCTCAGTCAGTTGCTACTGTCATTTGTCCAGGGCAGGCATGGAATATTCCACTATTTTCTTAACCAATTAAATTCAAAACAATCCAAAGAGGATTTTTTCCTACTTTGTAATAATGGACTGCAAAATTTTAGTATTACATGGGAAGAATACCTTAAATTGCTAAACTTTCTAAGTATGATTCTTCCTCCCCACCACATACTTAACCATCTCAGTTTCACAGGGTTACACAAGTAAAGGAAACTTGAATTATGTGAAAAGGTCACATATATAACCAATATACTGCTAATTAGAGTAAAAAAATATTGCTATGACATTTTGATTCAATTTTCTGTTTAAACCTGGGTTTAGGTCCAGTCTATATACATGACAACAATTTAGCAGGCAAGGTTATCTATCATCTTGCAGCCACAGCTCCAGTCACATTAGTTATAATGACAGTATCAAGCCTCTAATATATATCCACTGGTGGGATCAGCTAGATTCATGTGATTCTTAGTATTAATATTTATCATTCCCATGAATTTGAAATCCAAGCTTTTACTTCAGCTAACAGAAGAGTTTTAAGGGCTAAAGGATCATGGTAAACTGAACTTGTGTTGTAGGCAAAGAACTTTGAAAAACATACCATTAACAAGGGGTCAGAGACAGTATTTGCATGAAAAAAATCTAAACAGTCTAAGTAGATTACAGAAGTAGACAGACAACCTCCTTACATCTCTTTACAGAAATTAACATGTCATACTCACTTAAGTCATATTCTTTGCATTTGTTAGGAGGTCTTATTTCTATAACGAACCACTTTTTAATACTTCTACAGAATATAAGTTGGGAACTGCAAATTCTATATAAAGGGGGGGAAAAAAAGCCATTTCCAGAACTTGTTTCTCACAATAACTCAAATGCCTTCATTGTCTCCACAGCCACCCATCAGTTTTGTTTTGTGCCCATCAAACACACGAGAACCACACCAGATGTTCTTAATACGTTGTTGTATTCAGAATTCTTGTATACTCAGTTCAGTTTTACCTTTCTTTTAATAGAGGAAAGCTACAAGGAGAATTTTCCCTTTCAAATCCTACCTTTATGTTACTGGGCTTTTTGGTTTAGGGCATGAACATTTCATGAAGACACAAATGACAGATCTATACGTGCAAATCTACTTTCAGTTAAGTAAGAGATTTTTGTCAGAGATGGTGTCAGATAACTTTTGAAGAAGAAGAATTTGTTCTAAAGACTTTGCTAATGTGGAAAGATTTTATTAATACACCCAATGGGGACAGCCTGGGCTGTGGGAAAGACTGATTTTTGGATGATGCTCTTCAGAACAACTGTACCGAATGTTCTGGTGTCTCTAGCTAGTATGCTCATCCAGAGTAACAATTCAAAGATGTGTAAAATCTCTCCTTTTTTTCTCTGTTCATAAGCAAGCTGGTCTACCTCCCCCAGTTTTTCCACAGATAGTTTTAGAAAGAATATCAAAGTTTTCCAAAATTTTTTTTAATAAAAAAGGTATTAATGACTTCAGGACTACATAAGCAGATTCATAGGTTTAAAACTCAGGAAAAAAAAAAAAAAAAAAAAAAGGATAAGATAGGAAAACCTAGGCATAATATTTTGGTCAAAAATTAAAATCCTCATCAAAATCATGATGGAGAGGAGAGGAGAGGACAACATAAGCAGGACATAATAAAGATTTGTCCAAGTCCTCTAATCTGTCTAAGTAAAATTATCCTCTCTATATGCCAACTAACTACACTCTCTATAGAAACACTTTTTTTGTTTTGTTTTGTTTTCTTGTATATAATCTATATTTTATTTATCGTACGGGTAAATAGTCTGGTTTACCCAGACTGTTACTCCACGATCATTTATTTATCTCACTGATTTAAAAGTTGTGAGGTAACTCACCTTTTTGATTCTGTCTTTGAATTCTGGAGGTTTTGAAAATCTATTCTTACAATCTTAGAAAGAAGAACCACTCATACACAGATACACATATATTTAAAATGATTTTTATTATTGTTTTTTTGCTTTCCTGATTATAAGAATATACTACGATATAATCCTTTACTACTATCAGCTAATTTACAGAGAGGTTGTTTCTGTTGCTGTCACAAAGTTGTTTAGAAGTTTTTTGTTCTGTTGTTGGTTTTTGCTTGTTTGTTTGTTTGGTGGCTTTTATATAATCCTACTTCTCTGTATTTTTCATTAATAGATTTGCAGCTACATAAATTGAAACTGTGAAGAGAAAAAGCTTTTCCAAGAGATCAAGGAGAAATATTTTGACATTGCATTTCCACTGGATCATTTGCTTGGGTGGTCAGAAACTAAAATGGTCTAGGACTGTGGGAGTCAGAAAAGTCTTACTGCATGAGATGCCTACAAACAGTAAAATTTAGCTGTTTCAAGTGGATTGTTTTGTTCAAGGGGAAAATGGTTTTGTTTAATTCCTTTTCTACTAGCTCTAATGAAACATGTTTTAAGATCCCCACATATACTTATTTACCAAAGGAAGCCAAAAGCAAAAAGGATAAATATCACCAGAAATTAATACTGTAGGATCAAAGAAAAAGAAATATACAGGATCAAATGTGGAAGTTCCTATTCACCCTTCTGTCCATGGGAGTCAAAAACCACATCGTCAGTAAAATTTGCTGATGAGGAAATTTTGGTAAAAAATAATAAGTGTAATTTTCTGAAAACATCACTGCCTCAAGCTATTTGTGTCCTCTGAAAGGAAAGACTTCCAGAAGTAGTTAGCACAATCCAACTTTGTGTCAGCTGAAATTAGTAAAAGAAAAGTGCAAGGTTGACAATGAACTCTGAAAATATCCTTACTATTAACTTTAATGGATCTATTCACATGCTAGAACTGGGAATGTGTTGAGTGGAGGTCCAAGTGCCCACAGCAAAATTAATATGCAATTCTTTTATATAAAAAAAAAAAAAAAAAAATGCCCTGAAATGCCCTGGAGATTTTCATGTTTTGAGTAAATATTTGCCTCAAGGATCTGTTTGTTTTAGACTATAACAAAAGAGAACGTCACACAAAAACTACATCTCTCAGTAAGACAACTGCATGAACATAGAAAATTGACCAGTGTAATTAATTTGTAATTGCACATTATATATATTGTGAGTCTATTCATAAGTCATGGAATTAAGTTTTTGTTTTGTTATTTTAAAAACTACACAGACAGAGCCTATTTTCTTCATATTATAAAAGTTTCCATAGGTAAACTTTGATAAGCTGTTGAGAAGTCTAATACTCCAGATGGTGTATGAGCTATTTACCTGTCTCACCTTGTTTTGCACTTTCAACATTTTTTAAGTCACTGGGTATGTCTGCTTTGTAATGATAAGGCAGTAAATAAACAAGCTATCTTTAATAAAGTTCAAGCATAGACAATAGCCTCTATACAACACATTGAGGAGTGTAGGCTGCAAAAAAAAACATCAGAGAAGCTGCACAAATATAATGGAAGTTACTTTGCTCCAAATTGTATGTTGCTGTCAGCATGGTCAAGGACACTTGCCCAGGATCTCGATTCATCTTTTCTGTTCACATGTGGAAATGGGCTGAGAATGCTGTCAAGTTTTTGTCACTATCTTTCCACCTCCCCTTTATTCCCATGGTCTGGGGAAGGTCTGCATTGTCATCCTCTCCCCAGCCATGCCACAAAGGGCAAACATTTCTTCCCAGAACAAGGATGAACAAGGGTTGAGACCAGCCAGCTTTGCTACAGTTATGTATTTGTGCCTCATGAATTATCTGAGGAGCAGTATAAAGTACTTTAGAAAATATTAAATTCCACTGGGAAACAAATTAATCACAAAGTTGGATTTAACTTAGCAAATAGTTTCAGTGGTTAGAAAAAATATACAGGTACAATGTTTTTTGCCATCACTGTGTTCTGAGTAAACATCTGAAAGTTTCAAAGAAACATTTTCTTGCATGTTTTGTATCAAAACATTGTTTTGGTTTAAAATAAGAAATTTAAAATAGCAATTAAAATAGCACTTGATAACAAAATAACAACAAAAAAATAATTTTGGCTCAAAGAAAGCATTTCCAGTAAGCATTTAAAAATATTTATTTATTTATTTATTTATTTCTGGTGTTTATCTCTGAAAAGCCTGCAAAGCATACATCCAAGCTGTCTAACCCCAGGTTTCAGAGAATTAGCCAAACATATCAGCCATTGTAGGGCAAGTCAAGGTGCATGTACTGGGCAAAACTGATCCATGCCATGGAATTTTCTGAGATTTCTCTTTCCTAATTTGTCTTTGAAACTGAAAGTGGTATGCAACACCGTCTCAGCCTTCAAACAATGCACATAGAGCTGATCTTCATCAAATACCATTGAGTATTGGTCTCTTCTGTACAAAAAGGACTGGAAAATCTTAAAAAGAATGTTAAGATAAAAGGGAAGGAAATAAAATGCATCAGCCTGCAGGCAGATAAATGATGATCTGCTAAGGAAAGTCTCCCTCACTTCTCTGGGGAACACGTATAGCACTGTTAGCAGCATCTACCAGCCATGGTTACATATGGCACCAAGAAGAATACAGTGTCCAAAACTCCCGAACCAGCGTGTGACCCATCCTCCCTGCTGCAGCCACCAGGCCAGGAGCATGAACTGCCAACTCACCATACTCCTGGGACTAATTCTTTGGAGGCTTTTCCTAAAGAAACCCTCGTGTCAAGATAATGATCTTCAGATCAATGATATACACTGAAGGCTCAAGCTGAATATTTTCACAGACTGTTTATGAGTTCATCCCTTCCAAAAGGATAACAGAAACTTATTCAGAAATAATTTAAACAACTGAGAAAAACAAAGCCTCCTTTTTGTAATTAAAAATATATATAGATATAGATTTTCACAGCTGCAGTTATCATAGTATCATTCTTTTGGCCATATACTTTACCAGGAAACCTATTTCTACATCCTATCATTGGCTGCACAAAGAAATCATACTGAGAAAAAAAATATATATATTTATTCTGACAATACTGTGCTAGACTTGTAAATAGCAGAGAGATGATCAGAATTGTTTCAGTTCTATTACCACCAATTACCAATACAGGGCTAAAATCCTGTGTCAAAAGAGGAAAGTAGGAGGGGAAGGAGGAGGGAAGGTGGCAGGGGGGAGGACACATGGGACTAAAAGGTCAATAAGTAACCAGGTTTTTCTTTCTTCCACTCCCTAATGGAGCTGTGAACATCTATTTGCATTTGGGACCTTAGGACAGCATCATATTAGCACCATTTCTTACTTGCATCAACCCATAGCATACATCTTTAAGGATGAGTTTCACTAGCTGTCTGAATAGATTTTAAAAGAGAGCTACCACAATCAGTGTTTCCTTCTCTCCATTGTGATCCATCTGGAAGAGCAATAATGTGATTTAGGGAAGTCATCTGCTAAAAAAAAAAAAAAAAAAAAAAAAAAAAAAAAAATGCATAGGTTCAGTTTTTGACCAGCTTATTCTTTGAAATTTGCTTGCCTTCACATCACAAGAATACTAGCCCAGATGTAAAGGAGATAACTGGATGATGATGCAGGAGTGCAGTGGGCATGTTTTAGATCAGTTTAAGATAGCTTTAAGGTATCTTCTATGTCTAGAATTTCACATGAACTTCAAGCAAGCATTCTTTTTTGGAGAAACAGCCTCACTTCAGCCCTGGCCACTAAACCCTGCTCTTGTACTATCCTTTCTGTTATGGCAATAAAAGACTTCATGTCATTACTATGTGTAAACTTGATATGGGTGAGTAATACCACAGATCAGTTCTCCAGATCCATGTCACAGCCACACAAAGGCTTATGTCGACAGGAGGGAAAGGAAGCGGTCTGGAGGGTGAAATCGCTTCTTCCAGAAGATGAAAACATGATTGGAGAAACTGAGCTGTCACTGACAGGGGTGGTCTCTTCCCCAGGCTCAGTTGCTGTTTCACTCCTTTGCATCAGATGTAACTAATCCACAGCTGCAGGATGAGTCACTTCAGCAACCCGATCTAACGGAAAAATAATTTTTGTTTGTTTTGGGTTTATCCTTTAAGTGCTGGGCTAAGTTTCTGTCATTGGATCTGACTCAAGGGAAACATTGGACACAAGCAGCCAAAAGCAGGAGTGGAAGAAGTGGGACAAGTTTCTTTTAATACTAGCTCACATTTACACTGAGCTTGGGTCAGTGTAATATCTGACAGAAAGAGGCAGAAAGTATTTACTGACTATTCTATGTCATGTGTGCATTCAGAAAACATTATAGATGAAATCCAGGCTCACTGAAGTCAATGGTAATTTGCTAGTGAACTTGTATAAATATGAAATTCTGTTCTTATTGAACACTGACATCTTCTCCAAGAATTTTTGTGTTCCCTTCTCTGGAATGTAACAGTCTGGTTACATCAAGGACTTGCAAGAGAGACTTCTCAGCAGCAGATCTGGTTTGAATCATTACCACCTCACACCCACTGTCAGCTGTTTGTTCCCACACTTTTCTACTGCCAGTTACACTGACAACTGCTTAACCCTTCCCTAAGCCTGATCTACGAAATGATCTAGATTAAGGAAAACAAAAATCTTAAATAAATTCTTGTTGCTTTCCACACAGAGCATTTCACACAGACATTTGAATAAGCAGCACAATAAGTAGATATGTCAGCAGACGTGTGGGGCTAGAAACCTCCAGAAGAGTCATAGAAATGGTAGGTGGAAGCAGGCAACTTCCAGCAGAGTCATAGAAATGGTAGGTGGAAGCAGGCAAAGGGCATCTTTGATCTCATTCACTTCTAGTTCCAGAAATCACTCATGTATCCTGAAGGTAACTTGTATTAGAAAAGCTGTACAAACACAAAACACTCATTTAACCACATCTGAAATGGATGAGACGTTGTACTTCCTTTTTAGTGAAACAGTTAAGAAGTCTAACTTCTGAGGTTAGGTAAGACTGTACTTTTGAACCTACAGGTCTGACAGTCTGTTGAAGCTACAAGATAAACAAAGCAAACATTGCTGTTCCTCTTGCACCTCACTCTCCTCATCACTTGCTAAGTCAAATTTACTAACATTAAATTAGTTGACATTAGAAGTAACAAGACCCTTTCAAATGCGTACACAGTTGATAACACACCTTCTTGCATGGCTCCCACCTCCTTACAAAAGCATGTGTACATACAGCTCAGCATAGACAGACTGGCAAACAAGGGCAGCAGTAGCACTCTCACAGAATCACAGAATGGTTGAAGCTGGCAGGAACCTCTGGGGGCCACCTGGTCCAACCTCCAGCTCAAGCAGGATCACCAAGAGCAGATTGCCCAGGACCATGTCCGGGTGGCTTTTGAAGATCTCCAAGAATGGAGACTCCACAATGTCTCTGGGCAACCTGTGCTGGTGCTCCACCACATGCACAGTAGAGAAGTTCCTCCTGGCATTCAGAGGGAACCTCCTGTCTTCCACTTTGTGCCCATTGTTTCTTGTCCTGGCATTGGGCAGCACTGCAAAGAGCCTGTCTCTCTCCTCTTTGCACCCTCCCTTCAGGTATTTATAAACATCAGTGAGATTCCCCCTGAGTTTTCCCTTCTTCAGGTTGAACAGTCCCAGCCCTCTCAGCCTCTCCTCAGGAGAAGTGCTTCATCGCCTTCATCATCTTGGCGGTCCTCTGCTGGACTCTTTCCAGACTTGTCACAGAATCACAGAATTGTACAGGTTGGAAGTGACCTCGAGAGATCATCGGGTCCAAAAGCAGATTCCCTGGAGCAGGTTCCTAGGTAGGTATCCAGACGGGCCTTGAATATCTCCAGAGAAGGAGACTCCACAGCCTCCCTGGGCAGCCTGTTCCAGTGCTCCGTCACCCTTATTGTGAAGAAGTTCTTTCTCATGTTGGTGTGGAACTTCCTGTGTTCCATCTTGTGGCCATTACCCCTTGTCCTGTCCCTACAAACCACTGAAAAGAGGTTGGCCAAATCCCTCTGTCTCCCACACCTCACATTGATGAGATCCCCTCTCAGTCTTCTTTTCTCCAGGCTGAACAGACCCAGGCCTCTCAGTCTTTTCTCACAGGTAAAGGTCTAGGATTCTTTTGTACAAGAGACCTAGACCTTTCTCTAAGGTGCACAGAACTGGACAACACTCCAGGTGCAGCTTCACCAACACTGATTAGAAGGGAAGGATCACTTCTCTTGATACGCTGGCAGTACTTTGCCTAATGCAGCCAAGAACACCTCTCTGAACCTGCTGGTCATGCTGCTTTTGATGCAGCCCAAGATATGAGTGGCTTTCTGGGTTGCAAGTGTACATCGCTGGCTCATTTGAGCTTCTCATCAACCAGCACCCCCAGGCCCATCTCCTCAGGGCTGCTGCTGATGTTAAATAAGACTGGACCCAGTATTAAACCCTGCAGAACTCCATTAATTACTGGCCCCCAACTAGACTTTGCACCACTGACCACCAACCTCTGGCCATTCAGCCAGTTTTCAATCTACCTCACAGTCTGTTCCTCTAGTCCATAATTAACTTCCCTATGAGGATCTTAGGGGGAATAATGTCAAAGGCCTTACTGAAGTCCAGGAAGACAATATCCATTGTTTCCCCTAATCCAAGAGGATGGTCATTTCATTGTGAAGGTCTGCTCCTCTGTCTTTTACCTTTCTTGAAGAAAGACTAACCTTTCTGTACTTCAAGAACTTCTCAAAGCACTCTGTCAACTAGATCTCTAAACAGGCCAAAGTCTGCCCTCTGGAGGCAGAATACCACTTCATCCACCAGTTGATCAGTTCTGTTGCCCTAAAGCATGAGAGTTTTGTAAGAAATTGCCTCAAGCACCTAAAATAATAGAGCTTTAGGCTGCTAAAGACCCTTCTGTAACTATTTAAAATTTGTAAATTCTAATAGCATGAAAATAAAGTTATCACTGAAAGCAAGAGTTATATATATATATACACACATATATACACATATATACACATATATGCATTTCTACAAGAATTCTAGTTTCTTTAACAAGCAATTTGGAACAGACATAAAAATTGTCTTCAGTGAAAACAGTGGTGAAGCAAAACCATCCAACTTTTGCCCCAAACTACTTTCAGCTTTATCTCCTCCAGAAACAGCTTACAGGCAAGATTTGCCCCTCAAAATTCTGTGCAGCACATGTATGGGCCTAAAAAGTTGAGCAATTTGAACTGAAAATGTTAATAGTGTATTTAGTAGTTAAATTGTATAGGCAAATTAAATCAACTACATAATAAGATTTTTATCAGTGAGTCTTATTGAGAGGTTACCTTATTCTCATTCTACTCAGGCCACTGGAGCAAAATGATACATCTGTTTCAGCTCTATGTGACTACAATTATTTTCATTGTTTTTCCTCCTATCAACATTGTGTGTTAGGAGATTTGGCTTTCAGTTATATTTGGATCATATTGCTTGCTTCACTGTGGACCTCACAGATCCTTAGCTATTTAGGGCTCCATCAGCTCAAATTTCAAGATATTCCTTCAGGCATCCTGCATAAAAACCACCAAGCATTTCCACTGCCAGGACAGTCTGCCACTCAGGTGGCCTAGAGACAGTTCTTGGTGGAGAACAATACCTCTATTTTATCAATAAAAGAAAAAATGTGTTTTCCACATTGTAATTCCAAAATGTAATTCCAACATTGATGAAAAGTGCATGCTTAGCTCCCTTTTGGTATCTTCACCATCACCACCACCCATGAGCTCCTTACACATGTGCCTTGGAGAACTTTTCAAAACTTAAATAATGTTTTTGTATGTTAGGAAGAAGCTAACAAGCTTCTTAAATAAACTTAATCCTCACAATTTAGGTGAATTTCACAGCCTAAGAATTCAGCCAGATAGGAAACATAAATGAAGTTCGTTGATCTTCAGATTTAGTCTGTGCTCTCTGAAGTGCACACATCTTACCCTGTAACACCCTGGGTCCTGTGTTGAACACATCTAGCACAATGTGTTCCCAAGGCAGCATTTTACATCCACCTTGCACCACATAATTTTTGACAGAAGCCCTCGGGAAAGAAGAACCACCCTCAGCCTCACCCACTCACACGTTTACATAAACTGATTTTGAGCTTTCTAAAAAATAAAAAATTAAAATTAAAAAAAAAAAAATCCTTTCTTTATGGTTGGAATTGTCTTTTTTGAAAATGTTGGTGGCTACTCAGTAAATTACATTCATGAGAAGTTCTCTGGTATATCAGGCCCCCCAGACAATGGAAGTTTTCTTTTTCAGAATTCTGTTCATTTTCCATTTACATCTAAATATTGATAACTGCAAACTGAAGTGGGCTCCCTGAACTTTATAATTTATCACTGCTATTTAATACCCACTTTTAGGCAAGGCCTGAAGATCTCCTCCAGGATGCATTTTGCAATGGTATCAAAAGCACAGTCTCTACAGCTTACAAATCTGTTTGCATAACCTTGCCAGATCTATGAAGAGAATTATACTTAAAGTGTATTTTCCATTTTCATGTAAAATCTATTAGATAGCCTGTAAGTTTGATTTATGGAAATTGATTCTTTTCAAGTATTGCCAGCACAATTTAGCATTCTCCTAAAGAATATGTAATTCCTAAATGCTTCCTTTTTGTTTAAAACAACCTTTCACTTCTTGTTTAAGACCACTGTATAACCTTCAAAATACATAAAAATATATACTTCCCTATAAAAAATGTTTAAAAAGGTGCATTACCTTGTGAGCAAATAAAATACCAACATTTTATAGTGTTAACAATATGTGTTTCATTAAGTCACAATTTTAAAAAGAGAAGTAAAAGCATCATGTTTTTTTCACTTGTCCATATGAAACAGAAAATTGGAGCAACATCAGGACATTATTATGAAAGGAAGACTCTTGATAAAATTAAAAAAAAAAAAAAAAGATGAGAATTTAAATTTTCAGATAGAAGTTTTGAGAGAAGCTCCTTTCTCTAATAGATTAGAGATGATAATATATTAATGATTTTAATAGATGAAATAGATAAGGTTCTAGCTGTCAGAATGCCAAACAAACAAGACACTATGATCCCAAAGGCTACCATGCTGAAATCATAGTTTAAACCTGAAGTGAACATACTGTAAGCTTACCCATTTTCCACAGGGTGTCTAAGACAGTATGGCATTCTAAAGGAGATTTTTTTTCTTTCTCCAAAATTTTGTTAAGACTTCTCTCCCTTCCTGCTTTTTTTACTTGATTGACATAACTGCCACTTCTACATCCAGTGTTAATCTGAAGAGGAATAGAAGAAGAGTACCCAGAAATTAGGTAGTATAATTACATATTTATATATTCAGACTGGCTTTTCTATTATTGTTTTTATTCTGGCTATGACTTTTGCCTTGCTTGCAGGTATACAGACCACAGACAAAAACATTACTCCTCCCTCAGAGATAGCTAGTCTATTTTCTCTCATTTGGGAAATAAATCTGTTCCCACAAATATTTATTTCCTGTATTACTGCTCTTCATCATCTTTAGAAAATAAAATTAAAAATAATACTAATAATTATGTCCAGTGGTATCAACACAATTTGTGTTTCATTTGATATAGGTACACTAGAATACACTACCTGCAAAAACACAAGAAATGAAATAACTACACATGAAAAAAGATTGTAGCAGGCTGAACGGAAGTTACAGAAACCCCAAGAAAAGGCATCCCTATTTTAAAGTAATCAGTTAAATTGTCATGCAGTCATCAATATTCAAAAACATAACAACTACTGATGCTATAACCATAAGAGAATTAATTTAACCTTCAATACAATCTCCTCATCAGAGCCTTTCAATTTTGTATAAGACAATACCTGCCAACAGTACTGATATAAATAGAGTTGTATAGCTACCATGTCAACATTTATTTTGGTTTTAAAGTATTCTAGTTTGTCATAAACACTGCTATTTTCAAATTGCCACAAAATTACTAAATGATTCAAAAAATATTGTTTAAAGTACAGCAGACAACTGTGTACTTTTCCAATAAAACCTGGTACTTTTTCCAGTGTTAGTATAAAATTGATTATTTGGCAATATTTTCTTCGTACAGAAAAGTTTTGACATAAGCATACATTAAACTATCCTGTACAATTGGACTCAAGAGAGATTCCCTTACTACAGCTCACCAGTTTTGCTTCCATCTGTAAATCAGGGAGTTTTGAGATACTCAAAGTATTAAATTTAATGCAATCTGTACAAGTAACTTATACAGATTTAAAAAATCTATTTCATGACTGCAAAGCCATTGAAGAAGGTACCTGCAGTTGACTAAAATAATAATAATAAACAATAACATGTAAACAAGTGAGTCAGTGACCCTGAGTTTTTTAGCCAACAATGTATTTGTTAGATCATCTTGTCAATGTACAGGCTGTTTTTATGAACGGGTGTTATTTCAGAATAAGGTATTTTATGGGAATGTGTTTCAGAACTGGCAGAATTCTTGGGAATTTGAACAAATCAAGCTTCAAGAAAATACAGGTTGTCAATTAATTCCTAGAAGAATGATTCAGTCTATATCACATAGTAATGGTTAGTACTCTTTCAGACTGATCAACACTTTTTTTTCCCTTCCATTTTTTTTTTTTTTTTTTTTTTTTTAAGAGGACTGGATGAACCAACAGCAGTTTGATTTCAAGAGCCTGGAAGGAAGTATTTCAGAGAGACAAACAGCAAGTTCTGCTAATTTAATTAGAATGCATTAAACTTTGGGATTCCTTTTCCCTGTCCATATGCAAGAATTCCAGATCTCAAAAACTTTCTTGTATTTCTTCCTCTGAGGGAAGGAAAGATGTGGCCCACAGCCAGAGACAATTATTAAGACGTCAGAAAAGTTTGTGGATTATTTGCAATTCCCCTTTCCTCAGGTTAGTCATTAATAATCAGTATGCCATGGAAAGACATGAGGATAGAGTCAACTGCAAATGACTGAAATTTGAGTCACACAGACAGTCAAGAAGCATTCTTCAGGGTATGGTTTTTGCATCTGTCAATACAGCATGCTGGCTGTTCCTGAGTGTACAGATCTGGAATGCACCTGACACCAGTTGGGCCCAAGTCTTATGTATAGATAACTCTGAGAAAAATGAAAGACATGTGACTGACTACTAATAGCAGGAGAAAATCAGAGCAGAAAGAATAACATGGAGGGAGCCAGAGAAGCAGTAATAAAATTTTACACAGTAATCATATCTGCCATTCACAAAATAAAGACATAAAAAACCTGCCTGGAATGATCCTATTTCTTTATTGCAATTGTTCCATGTCTTTTGCACTAGAAAGCAAGATATTTAAAATGCGAAATATGAGATAGGTAGGAGAGTAGGTAAAGAGACATAAGGCAGTGAATACAAACAACATTTGGAAGCCAGCACTAATAGCAGAAAATAAATAAATAAATAAATAAATGAACTGAAAAACTGCTAGCAGCAGTGATACTCAGGGTGTCACAAATATTTCTCTCTCACACTCTATGAAGAGATTTAATTACAAAATTAAAGTAATCAGTGTTTTCTGCACACAAAATCCATAATCTGCTGAGCACAGCAGCTTTGCTTCAAAACTTTATACTCTACAAACTGTGGGGTAGAAATTTTCTCAAGCTAAGCCCAATGGACTGATACCTGACTGGGACCCATAATGACCTGTAAATAAATAACTCCCTTTATGTATACCACAGCATATATGGTATGTACTGGGAAATTTATGCACTCCCTGATGCATCTGGACATGGCTATTGGAATGGGCAGCAAACATTTTACATCTACATAACATCACATTAGCAGCTCTGCTAAGGAAAGATTCACTTGAGAGAAGAGCAAGCTGTGACACATGTACATGATGAGAACAATTCTCCAACTGCTGTCAGAAATAGTAAGTATTTAATTTGTGGGCCTCTACTCAATTGTATTTCCTTTCAGCACCATGAGTTTGCCTACATGACTGCAAGAAATGGGACACTGTGTACATAAGGGACAGGGCAGTGTGGATATGAGCAGAAATCTGCAATTCATTTTATAGATCTGAAGACTATGCTGTCTATGATGGGATGCCATCACAGCTTGCACACAAGTAGAGGAATCAGCTGCACTAAAAATAAATACATAAAATAAAATAAATATAATGACAGATCAGAATAGGAAACTTGCTCAAAAGTTGCATTTGTGGGAAGAATGGCAACCCTCAAAGGGAGAAGACAGATGTTTCTAAGTATTACTTACAAAAGTGGCAGTGATTTAACTTAAATTCCTATATAGATTCACATTTACATTTAGAATGTCTTATTCAGCTTACACGTATGTCCAAATCCACTTAAACTAACACAAGACAACCAAACAAACAGCCTTCTACTCTGTTGTAACTGAACCAGTTAAGAAGCTCACTATTATTGTAAACAAGCCCCAAGAGAAGTCTTCTAACAGCACAGACTTTATAAATTAGATATCACGTGTTTTTTCTGAGGGTTGAACTTACTTAACTTCCAACATTTGGGAACCACCATTATAGACCAGATCTTTGGAGCACTTCCATTTCATTTTGATTTAACAGTTAGTGATGTAAATCCTCATTTAAAGGAAGTGATTTCTACAGCCTCGTACAGACTTGCATTGCCAAATCAAGTTTTTTTCAGCTATCAAAGGAAAAAAAAAAAAAAAAAAAAAAAAAATCAGATCTTAACACTTGCGCAAAAACCTTTGGCTAAATACAATTTGATTCCCTGCATATATGTTTCAACTAGTGGCCATAAGTTACAGTGATGAATATTAATCAGCAGTTACTGTCCTACTCTGGTGACAGGTCACTAGATCTTTATAAAAATGTCTTGTTCATGAGATCGTTTTACTGGGAACTTTGAGACTGCATTACTAGAAAATAGGTCAAAAGTTTCAAACACCAACAAAACACAAGAAACAACTTAAGAAAAAGTAAGCAAGTAAATAAATGAAGTTTCCAAAATATATTCTTTCTGGCCTCTCCAGTACATTAAATTTGCTACATCTTATATTCTTAGCAAATTCTGACATTGTTCACTAAATTTCATTGTCCTTCAGAGAAAGAGAGAGAAAAAATAAAATTAAATTAAATTAAAAAAAAAAATAAAAAACTTTTCCATGTAATGTGGAAGAACCTCTTCACTTCTGGCAAGGTACATCATGACAGGTTGTCTCCATTGTTACTTTTATAAGTTACTCTCCCTTTCCCAGTCTCAAAAACTTTATCTAAACATTGTCTTTATACAACTTTTTTTTTTTTTTTTTTTTTTTTTCTGCAGTGTAAAATTTAGACTTTAACTTGATTAAGTAGACTGTATTTTTGGCAATGTTTGAGCATTTTCATTAGGATCATATATATATTCCTCAAAACTAAAAGAAAAAGGAACATTTGACATCTCCTCCCCTTACCCCTTCATCTAAAAAGATTATTCATCAAGCAATAAACAAGTCAATAGTATGTATGTACTTCTTTCTTTATGCCTTATGCCTTGGAGTTAATATATGTGTATAAGCTTATTAGTTTATTTATCTTTAGTTCACTTGTAAGCTAAACTACAGAGGATATACAGAGATGATTTAATGGGTCATTCAGAATATATTTCAAAATGAGTTTTCAATGCATCAGCAAGAATGAAGGCTTTTGAGGCAAAATGTATATATATAATTCTGTCTGAAGCTTAGACATAATAATCTTTGCTGATCTGTATTTTCTCTTGTAAGAAAATAAGTAATAGCCCCCTCAATTATGTAATTTATTGAATGGCTTCCCGAAAGGAAAAAGATTAACTGTCTATGAGAGCCACAAATTCCTGTCACTGTAAACATTAGAATACGTCATATTTTAAATAATAAATTTCCATAAAGGTATTCATTCTGTCCTATAGCCAACTATAGCCATTTCTGTTAGCTCAATAATATTGACTGGGCTGATCACTGAAAAGTTTGTAACACACCCTGATTGCTCTTCAAGATTAGAAATTGAAAACAGTTATGATGCTGTGTTCTCTTTATCTGCTAACAACTTAGTACATTAAAAGTGTTCAAGTACCACAAGATTTTAAAATTTTACTTGCAGAATACAGAATACACAAGCTTTAAGCAACTTCACTATCCTTATATTTACACTTTGAGCTTTTTTACTGCAACAGTAGGCTCTGCACTTTTGTGAAATACTTCTGGAAAATCACAGTAGTAATTTTGGGTTTTACTTAAAACTACAGGATATGAGCTTGACTGGGATCTTAGATACAGAGTAAAAATGAAAATGTTCTTCTCTCCCTACTTTTAAAAAGTTTCTCAGATGAACATTTCTGCAATAGAACTTAACAATACACATATATAATGGGAAACATTACTGAAGCTGATAGAACTCAAAAAGACCTGGGAGAGGAAGACTCTTCTGTGATTTAAAAAAAAAAAAAAAAAAAATCCATGAAGCCAACTAAAACTATTACAAGTCTAATGCCCACCCCTCAATGTTCAAAGCATTTTGCTCACTGCAGGCAGGAGATCAAGACATTATGCCAAGATGCATTGTTAATTGTGGCTCACACTTACTGGAAGTTGTACTAGTAGAAGTTTCCAGTTCTGTCTTCATTATGTGCTTCAGTGCTATGCAAAAAGACCAAACCTAACAAACCCTTTTCCATAAGGAGACCATATTTGTGTGAGAACCTGAATCAGTCATCCCAAAGAAGCAAAGTTAATTATTGCTAGCAGAGAGTATGCTAACAGGTCCAGGAAAGAGCCTTTTATTGTCCATTGTTTGTGTAGAGTCATAACAAGATTGCTATCGTAACTGTGCCATGGCTATGTGTTGAACAGTGCAGATTGCCAACCCATTTTCATCTCACATGCAAATGGCTGGAACACATCTTCCAACTTTTCATTAAACTCAAAAGTCATATATCACACTGATTTTGTGATTCAGTGAGACAACTAAGACACTCATCTAAAAGTATCTGGAAAGACCAGAAGAAAGGAGGGGATGAGGGAGATAAATTTCACAAGCAAGAGAACAACTCTTATGACAGCAAACACAGGTAAGACACTGAACTCCCATTTCTGGCCTGAGGACTACTGAACAAGATTAGATTAAATAACGTCATTTTCTCCAAGTTTTAAACACTGTGAAACAGCAACTCCAGTGAGACAAGATCAAGAGTACTTCATCCCAAAATAAAAACTGCAAGATGGGAGGCAGAGAGAAAATAATTAGTTCAGATCTCCCACTTCCTGGATGGATGCCATAACCACAAGAATACTGCATGAAAGACATCCTCTTTTTTTTTTTTTTTTCATTTTTGGCGGTCTCTTGAAAGAAAGGATTGATGTATATATGTTTAAGTCTTAGATTCACAACCCTGAAGCCTTTCCTGTAATTAAAAGCTTACTACAGAAAGAGTCCAAACTCTTACAAATGATGAAATGATGGCACTTGTATCTCTTCAACATATCTGATGACCTATTTTCTTGTAATACCAAGAGTGGCTTTTTGTCTTAACATTTAATTTGGGTTTGTATATTCCTGCTGGCAGTGTTTCCTGGTTCCATCTAAGCACCCTGTATTTTTTCTCCTCCCTTTTCCTCAAGCCTGTAGCTTGTTATAACATCCCCCCTCGGGTTAACTAGATCCATTTGACTGGTTTTATATTAATCTTGTCCTGTAACAGTTTTTTTGTTTTTTGTTTTTTTGTTTTTTTTCCTCAGCATGAGAGGCCACACACAACTTTAACAGTCCTGTTGTAGTGAACTGACTGCAGTATGTATGAAAAACAAAACAGAAAAACTCCCATATCATATTTGCCACAGACATTTAAACTGTCTTGCTTTCTTCCCATGTCTCTGACCTTTTGAGATGACTTTTGGTGTATCTAAAGTTCAGCTAAATGAGAACGCTCCTCTTAGGATTCAAGGCTTGATCTGCACCTGTGAAAGTCAGTAGCTTTCTCATGTATCATCCAGTGTTTTATTAAGTGAGATACTCTACCGTTCACACCTTTATGGCAGTTATTTTACGTGCTGCATACACATGCATTTTAGGAATCATAAAGTCAAAACAAATTAGTACTTTCATAAGATGTCCCTATGATCAGATAGGAATTTTAAAAGGTGCAGGAAATGTGGGAGGCAAGACATTTACTGAAAGACGTTTCCTTACATAAACCAGATAAAAGAACTGCCACAAATGAGCAGCAGTAAATTATCCTAAGCAGGGCTGGGGTTGCACATAATTAAGATCTTGCATTCTAGCTTTAACAGTCCCAAAAGAAAACAATCGCAGATCGCCTCAGAACTTGAATTCTGTAGCAGGAGAATCTAAATATGCAAAGCTCAAACTGCTTTGTTCAGTACTGTTGCTGTGGGGCTCTTGTCTGTAATCTAGCAATTACAATATTTGCCTAGTACTATGAACAATTCCCTATACAGCTCTTTGCAGCTAAGCCTGATGCAAACAAGCTCAAGTCACTAGGCCAAATTTTGTCTTGATACACATGCAATAATCCCACTGATACCTGCGAGACAAATTCTTTCCAAAGGAAACAGGAAAGCTAATGCTGCAAGTTTGGATCCCAGTAAGAGAGGTAAGGGAGCGAGAAACAAAGTAACCATGCTACCTAATCTTGTGCAAGAAAGCAGATAAAGCCAATGCAGAGAAGTGAAAAAATATAATACTTAGTTCAAATGCATCAACAGTTTTACACATCACAGTTTTATAAGAGAATCACATATAAAACCAGCAAAATTTGCAGCTTTCCTTGGAAGTCCTGAAGCCTGTAAATCAAGGAATAATTTGATCAGTGGCCTAGAAATATAGTTTCCCCCTCACTGCCACAAATTGCAGTGGTAGGATACTGATAAACTTTGTTTCGTTTCTGTTTTATAGAGCACAACTTGTGTAAGAGAGCATGAGAGGGTGTAAATCACACACACACACACAAAAAAAATGAGTAGAGGTAGAAGTAATTCATCATCATTTCAAGCTATCAAGGGTAAATGCTTCTGTGAAATGTGATTTATTTTATTCAGAGTTAACTTTTAAGACAGAATTATCAGCCTCTGAGAATGATAATCCACCACTAAATTGCCAAAGCATCTTTTTATACAGTGGTGATAACTCTAATTCTAATGCAAAATTAAAAGTAGAAGAGGTTAACTAAGACCATGAATATCATATTATACTATGTATTTCCTAAGCAATAGTGAAAATTTTGGCAAAACTTGCTGTTTCTAAAGGTATCTTAAAGAAGTCAATTTAATATTTGTGGTTTAGTTACTCAGAAGCACACTGTCTTTTCTACTAGCAAATATTGCAAACAGTCACTCAAAGATCATAAGTAACATATTTACAGAATGTTTTCAGAATTCATTTTCATCACACCTTTACAAGTGAACTTACATACTAAGTGCTAAGCATAACACATTCTTGTTGCAACTTAACTTCACTGGGTTCTAATATTAATTTGTCTCCATGTCTTTAATATGGTATATCCAAAAAGTACAGGAAGTCTGTTCTCTTCCAATATTGTTAATGGATTTTATGCATTCTTTGTAGACCTTTATTTTAGAAGTATTCTGTTTAAAATATGATTTAAATGCTCATCAGAATTAGCAGTACTAGCCTCTTAGAAATTTAAGACTTAGGAATTTAAGATCCCAGCTTTCCACATTCTTTTCTTCTGTATGTGAATAACATAAGCAGATTCACTTTTATGTATCAGTTTCAAAAAAAAAAAAAAAAAAAAAAAAAAAAGTTTCTTTGGAAAATCTGATTTAGACTGAAAGAAAAAAAAAAATGAATCACTTCAGTCTACAAGTCACTGTAAGTAATATACTGTGAAAGGGGAAAACAGAAAAGAAAACAAACAAAAATAGAAAGCAGAGCAAACCTATAAGTTATCATCTAGTAGACCAAATGGAAATCAGTGCCTGTCAAGAGCAACTTTTTCAGTAAGCCTCAGACCCTGGGGGCGAGAAGTGCCTACTCTGCATTCCACTATGGTGGCCAAAACAAGATATGGCTGTGCTTCATGCAGCTACTGCCTTTGCCAAGACTAAATATGGCCCACGGACAACAACTGAATAACTGTAATCTCATAATCACTCAGTCTTGCAATCAGCAGTTTACAAGATAGGTGCAAAGTATGATGTGACTACAGACTGGCATACATATGCAACATACATACATTCTCAGCAGCAAAATACTTTCCACACAGCTCATATTTTTGCAAATAAAGTACAATAAATAAAATTCAAGCAGTCACACTCTTAATCTTCCCTCCCACAAACCAAATTACTCATTGTGCTGAGAAATGGGTATATGTAACCAAAATTTTTGAAAGGCTGGACAAATGAACTTCTTAGCAATGAACAGATGTTTTTGCTCATGCAGAAAATGAATTTACCACTAGCTACTAATCTTTATCTCCTGCAGCTTCTCCACTGTATGCAATACTAAAGCTTGGTCTGATAGTATCTTATGCTCTTCTTCCTTAATCTCTCTCAAAAACTTCAAGGAAAGAAGTTTCTTTACACTCTGGGAGAGACGTGGAGAGACAGGGAGAGAGAGACTAGATTTTATCTTGTGATGCTCTTCAGGAATTCTTGACAAAACAGTTTTCTCTGTAGAACACTTGTTTAGGATAAAGTTTAATAAACTTTTGATGAGCTCCTTGCATGAAGTGCAAAATTTTTATCCTTTAAAGAAGCTGCAGTTATAAAGTAACAACAAAATATCAAGCTCTGTTTCTCCAGAGGAAAGAGAACTACTGTCTTAAGAGTAGGGTTCTCATAATATTTAATAGTTGACTAAAGTCTTCCAGAACCAGCCTTAGCAGGGCACCACAGAATTCAGGACTAACAGTATTCAACAGTATCTCTCATTCAAAAGCTACACAAAAATGGAGCTACATAAAAATATTGGACTTGTCTGTGAGCATCTACGAACCATGTAATAATCTTTGCCTCCTGCTAGAGCACATGTACATGGATGACTGTCAGATGTTGGCAAGCATCATCTGTGTACAGCATAACTACAGGATTCTGTAATTATGCTGAATTCTGTAATTATGCTGTACACTTACAACAGGCATGGAATGAAAATCACTTTTAGAAAGTACTGAAAAAAAAAATGGTTATGGTTTTCACAAGGGGAATTACTAGATGAGAGGTCAAAGTCAAAAAATGAGTGAAGATTCTGCTATGTCAATCAATTCTGAAAGAAAATATGATGTTTCCCCAAACCTTTTTAAATTTTTCCTCATTTAACCCATCAGCCTAATAAAAGATACTGAAATATTGACTCTAGAATGTTTACACAGATACCTTCTTTGACACTCCTTCTCAGAGAATGTAGTACTCAGACTAATAATAATAATAATATTTTTGTATCAGGAAGCATTTATTTTATTTGAGGATAATTGCACACTTTCCCCAAAGGGGGTAGTGGAGTTTCCCTCCTTGGAGATACTCAAAAGCTGTCTGGACATTGTCCTGCACAAATGGCTGTAGGTGGTCCTGCCTGAGCAGGAGGTGTGGGACCAGATGTCCCTTCCAACCTCAGCCATTCACCTACATACAGTAAATAAACTTATGTTCACAATACCTCTTAATTTCTTGGTAAATATAGCGTCTAAAACCAGTCTGGTATAATTATCAATATATGCATTTTGAGACATTCATCTTTACTTCATTGCATGCTAAAAACATACATCTTTCAAGTTTGTTAGACATAGAAATAGTCATCTAAAGCACGTTTTCTGAGAGTCAAAAGAAATGAAAAATTCTACCTTATACTTCATAAAAACACAGCTTAATAAGCTTTTAACTAATTTTAAAACCATCTAAATGTATCATAGCTGAATTATCTCATGTAGGCACTATCCTGAAGATACTTTTTGAATTATTAAGGAAAATATTTGAGATGTCCCAAATTAAAAGCTTTTTGCCATCAATAAATTATTCAGACACTGATTAAAATTAATTTTACTTCTTCATTGTTTCCAAAATATTTGCTTTTGGATATACATATATTATTACAAGTTTGCTTAGTTTGTCACAGAAGAGCAGAGCCACACATGATTACCATGTCTCTCACTAATGAGTGGACACTTTTCTCTTCATGTTATAAGGGAACAACTCTGCGAGTCAAAGTAGTTGCACAGGTTTAAACTCAGGTGTCAATCTGATATTGAATACTGTTATGTCATTAGTCCAAGGTGATAGCCTTAATGTTTCAGGCACAGTTATGGATTTTAGCTTTTGTTACTCTACAGTCATTTGAACTTCAATACCACATTTTGTAATCAATTCTAAATCATTGAGTTAGCAATAAGTGATACCTTTCTTCTCATCTGAGGATCACATTCATAAGGAAAATTTTAAACTCTGTAGTCAATACTGAGCAATTATACTCTTGAACATTACCAATGTAATGTGGTAAACAGTCAAATAATCTCCCACCTTGACCCATCCCCCCCTCTAAAAAAGGTAGAAGTAAATAGTAGCAGCAAATAAGTTGAAACCAGTGTTTCATCTCTCTCAACATCATAATCTTTCTTCAAATTTCTTTCAATTGGGAATAAAGAGGTCACTAAACTTTTGAAGAACAAAAAAGCACACAAGGTTTTGTTTTGTTGGTTTTAGTGCCCAGAGATGAAAATAAAGTGAATCCTTGAAGAAATTTATTGCTCTGGACAAGCTCTTCTTTCAAGTAATCTACTCAAACTTTACCCTTTAAGGATCCTAACAAATGGCCAGCTATCGTATTGACACTAGCAATCAGTTTAGGCTGCATGTGCCTGGGCATTAACAGCTGTTCCAACGTATTTTAAATCTATTTACGCACAGGAAAATTCTCTAACCTATGATAATCAAAATTAGTCTCATTTACAAAGAAACTCTGGAGGGTGAACAGGATGAATGCACATTTAGCTAATTCCCTTGTTGCTGCTATTTTAATCTGCATTTTGCTATTTACCGGAATCCAGGAAGAACAGTTATCTAATTCCTGACACTAAAAACTGTACAATCCCTATTTGACTACCTAGGGGGAAAATTACTACCAGAACACAAAACAGTACACTTTCCTTTTTGAGAAATAGCTTTATATCAGTTTTATTAAAAACTGAGCATTTTAATTAATTAAATCTTTAAAAAATCTATGTTTGCATTCCTATTTATCTGGTGATCTACAGTGTAGATCATAACAGGTCACAAAGTACCAAGATAAAAATGAGACACTTTACTTGAAGTAGATGCTTTTACCTTGTGGTTGTAATTTATAGCAGGATTCCAGCTTTTCAGGGTAAGAAAGCAACCCTAACCAATTCATGCGACAAAACTTTAACAATAAAATGGTGAGTTGGAATAGACTCCAGTTCCTCCTACACTTGTATCACTTTTGTTTCACTAAAGGCACAATAATGTTGAAGATGGGGAAGAAACAAAGGTCATCTGAAAGAGAAAGTGCTTCTGACAAAACAGAAGTTTGCAAGAGGACAGACTTTACAAGACTGAGAAAGACATTCATCATTTTATACTACATATCACATCTGTCCTAACACCAGATTTAGGATAACTCTGAGTCCAACAGGGAATAGCTGTGGAACAGCACATATTCCTAACAGCAGTTGCTAAAAATGTCTCTCCACTTCACTTGCCTACCTTTGAATCTTTGATTTCTCTCCAGACTCCTCACTGGCCTTAGGTAAATGCAATTAAATTCCCCTTGTTCTGTCAATTCCTACTTTCTCCTTGCTCTCCTCCTGTTGCTCTTCATGAACTGCTTATTATGGGGCTATGATTATGACACCTACAATATATTAATCAGCCACAGTGCTATATAACCCACTTCAGCTTTTTGCATAATGTAATCTCTCTGCTTAGCATGCCTTTAGTTTTATTTTTAATTAGAAAAAAAAATCTTTGATTTAAAATTTTTGTGTGGATGCATATCTATATATATTTGCATGAGATTTATCTCATCCAAAATCAGAGAAGTAACTCACTGCACATGCAAACAAGTGAGCTTTAGCATAATAAATTAAATTGCTGAATTAATGAAGAGCTGTGCATGAGATTCTCCATGCTCAGAAATCTTGACAGCCTAAGACTTCTGCTTTTCAAGGACGGACTTCTACATACTTCTGTTGCTTGTGGTACTGTAGTACTTGGACTGTACCACATTAAAGCATTTAATTCAAAACAAATATATACCAGTGCAGGACTTGCAATATGTGATGTCCTAACATTATTAATATAGAACTTGGCTCACTATATTTTTGGCTAGAACTTGGTTCACTAGTAGCAGAGAGTTGATCTTCATGATTAACATTACCACTCTGAGCTTTTCACTTTTCTTTCTTCAAGAGGGTTTTCCCTTCCTTTTTATTTCTTGCAGCTGGCAAGCTGGGATCAAGTTTGAACATTAAACAGGTGGTTTAACTTGACAAATTGTTTAAGCTAATGGCAAAATTAGTTCATCATCCTGTTCTTTCCCTGCTGCTGTATAAGTTTTTGTTTTTTCATCTCATTTCAACAAGCAATTTACAAATGAATCAGACACCAAAACATGAGTTTTGACCCTCATAGCTGCCCATAAACTTGTGCTACTTGTAACCTTAAAGATTAGATGGGAAAAAATATATATATATCTATGAGACTTGGGCAAGTCATATACAAATTTGAAAGACATTCCATACAATTCTCACACCATAATAGTACAAACATAATCCAAAACCCTAGCTGGTTTGGGAAAAGGTTTCTATGAAGGTCTCTTTCTATGAAATGTCTTCCTGGCTGCATGTGAAGATCAGCTACAACTATGGTGGTTCTCTATGCTAAAAGTAATTTCATCAGTGTTAGGCACTGAAAGTTGTCATCATTCTTTGTTATACACCAGTGACATTTAGCATTTGACTCCTGATTCCCTAGTATGAAGATACTCATTTTTAGAAGAAATGTTTTCAGTACAGGGAATAAGGTTGTCCATAAAATGAAAATTTTGATAGGGTTAAGAAACAGATAGCAAAATTAGTCCAAGTAAATCCTTCACGATCAAGCAGATATGCTGAAAGCTGTGGTAAGTGTGAATGTCATGAAATGATACATGCAAGGTTTGCCTTGGTTTGATGCCTTTGCCTATCTGATTTCCCTGTGATTTAGTATGCAGCTGACTTGACTGAAGTCATACAGTTCCAACATGATAATTTTGGCAAAGAAACTGGTTGAAAAGCTCCCATCTTTCTTGATCTCATGTACCCATTTCTGCCCATATGTTGCTGCCTGTGCCTTCTTTTCAGAAGGTTATCTTTTAACTTAAATCAGCTCAGTGATTCAGTTTTCACTGAGGACAGAAGAAAATTGACAGAACAGCCAAGGAGACTGTGAAATCTGGCATGGAGGTGAAAACAACCAGTAGGAGAATACACTTCATAAATTATTTCATAAACTACCTTTGTTGTTAAGTCCAGCCAATCATGAAGAACAGCCCAAATAGAGCCCACAAGAAAAGCAAGATAGTAGCTAAGAAGACCTATCCCAGGTCATCAATCAGCTGTATTAGTCTTTCCACAGATAAGATATATCACATGTTGTTGCAAAAGTTAAGCAAGCACAACGTTCTGGCAACACAGCCACAGAGTGAACAGATCAGGGACATTATAGCTTTCATTTACTTAAGATAGAGAGCTTTTCAAGACAACAGATACTATAAAAAATGTGGGTCAAATAAATTAAAATATAAATAAAATAATAATAATAATATAAAAATAATAATATAAATAAAATTAAAAATAAAATAAATAGAACAATTGAGGCCAAAAGCAAGCTTCTGCAGACCACAGTTGGAGCACCAGAGGTATGTAAGTCTTTTGCAATTTAGAATAGACTGTTATTCTTCACAGCCTGATTTTGTACAGCTCTTCTCTTCCTAACATTAAAACAGATTTTCATAGGCTGCCGAACTCAAAATGTGTAAACTTACAGCAAAAGGTTTTAAGAAAGAAATGGCTTTTATTTTCTAGGCCCAAAAAAGAACTGCTGGGGCTCCTACCGGGTGTTGCTCATGGAGAATTGCACAGATCCTGCTGGGATATTCTCAATTCAGAGAGTGTAAAGAGAAATACTAGTCAGAAAATTTTTACACAGCAGTTTCTTCTTTCCAAAATTACAAAGTAAAAAAGCTATACCCATAAACTACTCTTTATTCATATTTTTTGCTAATAAAATTTTTGACTGGTGCACAGTAAATCTTAGTGGAAAGATAGAGCTGTCTACAAATTAATCAGCAATGACAGATGCCACAGTCTAATTATAGCACTGAAATGCGTAAAGAACTATAATGAAAACTGATTACTATCCACATAATTTCTACAATTTTAATTATAATAAATACTCTAAATGACTGATTATACAAGTATGTCACATTTGCCTGCTTCATTCCTCATTATAAAAATCCTGCAGCAGTACAGTTGCTATGCTTTACTTCTTTGTTCCATTAGTTCACTTATTATGTACAACCTATTTTAAATTGCTTTTTCTGAATCAGAATATTTCATTTATATATTACACCCATATGAAGATGCTTAAAGAAGAAATTCAGAACACTTTATCCGTATTTAAACTGTAAAAGATACAGAAGAAGGAATGTATAAGTCTTACCCTTTGATGATACAGAAGAAGGAATGTATAAGTCTTACCCTTTGATGATACAAACAACGAATAATCAACTAAAGACAAACACCCTGCACAAATTCGTTTCTTTTCAAAAGCCTAAGAAACACAAAATCATAGAATGAATAAGGTTGGAAGGCGCCTCTGGGGGCCATCTGGTCCAACCCCCTGCTCAAATGCTTCCTGATGTTTGCACAGAACCACTTATTTTCCATTTTGTGTCCTTTCCCTCTTGTCCTGGCACCTAGCACCACTAAAGGCATGGCTCCACCTTGTTTGCGCCCTCCCTTCAACTATTTATAGATATCAGTGAGATTCTCTCTGAGCTTTCCATTCTTCAGGCTTAACAGTCCCAGTCCTCTCAGCCTCTCCTCATGAGAAGTGCTTCAGCCTCTTTGTCATCTTGGTTGTCCTCTGTTGGACTCTTTCCAGCAGTGAGTCCATCATTTGATACCAAATCAGGTTCAAATATACCAAATTCAAATATAAGCAGTAGTCCTAATACACAAAGTGCATGTGCAGCACATGCAAGCAATATGCAGCTGAGTGCACACATAGACATTCACAGAGCTCACTTTCATCAAAGGGGAACACCTCTCCTGCATGCTCTTGGGCTGGTGGTGTAGAAACAACAATTCTCTTCTGCACATCTCCTCTAGCTGCAGCCTCACACTAGCTCTGCATACACATACCCTCACATGGAAGGAATTTGTGTACTCATGCTTTAATTAAAGTCTAAACAAACAGCAGTACAGGAGTGTTGCTTCTAGATTTCAGAGGCTGACCTACAATGCATTATCAGTTGACAAAATATTTACTTTACTAAAAACAGGCTTTGTACATGGGCGAATGTGTCTACATTTAAAATAGCACTGCATATCCCTCAGTGTTCTAGTTGCTTTGTAAAAGTCAGTTCACAATGACCTATATTCTAAATATGCTAACACATATTCTGCACTGTGGGACTGAAAGATGGAGGACCTTGTTCTGATGAGACTGGTAGAAGGGTGGGAAGAGATACAAAATATTTAAAGAAAAAGTTTTGAAAACATGAATGCCTATATTTGCCCAGACGCTTAACTGCCTTAAGTGTCCCTGGGCATACAGTTTGTGCCTAATGAAGCAGTATTAGTATAGCCTTTGGATGTACACATCACATTTGGTTGCCCCTGACTCATCACTGAAAATAATTGGGCCACACTAAATGATATCAGATGAGTGCCAGGGATATGTGTCATTCAATGTGAAAATATTATAATCATTTAAATTAGAAGAAATGCCCAAAATAAAACCCTTGTAAAGGCTGGCAATCTAGAAAACATTCTCATTTTGAAGACAAATGCGTTTTAAAATAAAGCTGCATTTTTACTTCTCAGAATTGCAGCGCTCCTTGTTTTTATCCATAATTTACTGTCATTCATTACTTAATTCATTCTAATTCCAGTAAATTAGTTTTATTTTCTAATCCTTCTTAGCAAGTCATTGTGACAGATGGGAAACTAGCAGTATTAGAGCTCAGATTCTTCACTGTTCAGGGATTTTCATGGGCTTTCCAAATAAAAATGGATGGAATAATTGTTCTGTGTGTACAAGATGAAGTTTGACCCAGAAAGGAGCAGGGAAGAGCAGTCCTCTGACACCATTAGAAAAGAACAGAAAAAAAAAAAAAAAAAAAAAAAAAAAGAGTTCTAGAGTAAAATATCAGCTCTTCCATTCATGTTTAACTGGTTGTGGGTTTTGTCATCAGACGTAAAAAGAGTCTTACCCTGATTAATTCAATGTGCGACACTATTTCAGGTCATAAAAACAAATCCTGCTTCCATGTCATTCTTCTCTGTAGCTTGGGTACCCTTACTGCTGCTTCATCTTACAGACAACAAGGAGCCTACTAAAGCTTTGGAACAAGAAGGTGCAAAATGTTAGCTGAAGCACTAGTGGTTCATTATTTTACATGAAAAATTTTCTGACATGATCCTCCCAGACATTCCCATGCAAGTATTGTGCTTTCTACATATTGTATACACGTACCATAGGGGACTATTCTGAGACCTGTACTGTTCAAATTTTAACAATGATTTGGAAGCATGTTCATAAAGCTGGAAGATGAGACCAAACTGGAGGGAGCAGGGAAATATGCTCAAGAGCAAGGCTGCCATAGAGAGGACAGGTTAGTGAAATAAGCTCAACTTCTGAAATTCAGCAAGGACAGTTACCAAGTCCTGCACCTGGGAGGGAAAAATCCCTGGCTAAGTGGCAGGCAGGGGATGCACTGCCTGAGGAGCAGCTCTTCTGAGAAGTACCTGGACATCTCAGTTGACAGCGGGCTGAACACAAACCAGCAGCATGCCCTAGCAGAAAAGAGGCCAACAACATCTGGGGCTGTAAGAACAGGATCAAGGGATGTGATTATCTCCCTCTAATCAGTACTTGTTAGGCACCTTCTAAAATACAGCATCCAGTTTTGCCCCAGTACAGAGAGACATGGAGGAGCTAGAGCAAGTTTAGCAGAAGGCTCGCATGATGGTCAGGACTGGAGCACTTGCCCTGTTAGAAGAGGCTGCAGGATCTGGGCTTGTTCACCCTGTAAGAATGACGTCTTTGAGGAGGATGTCACAGCATCCTTCAACACCTACTGGAGACAGTGCATGGAAGAATTATGAGAGACAATGGACATCAATTGACATAAGAAAATTCAGAATGGAGATAAGGAGGATCTTCTTCCCCCATGATACTGCTTTGAGAAAGAGTTTTGATGGACTACAAAGATGTTCATTCCAAGGTCCTGTATATGTAGAATGAATAGGAATATAAATATACTCCTATAATATATTAGTAGCACCAGGTTCATGCACTTTAACCAATCAATGAAGCAATGGCTACTGCTATTCCATCTAAATCTGAAGTTACTCCATCCATGTTGGCTAGTTTCTGTAAAGAGACCTGACTTGGTAGTACATTTGGATTTTTAAAAGCCTTATATAAAACATCAGCCTTTCTGAAAATAAATGTGCATCATGCAGAGAAAAAAATATGTACCTCTTTTACAAAAAGGTGTAATCACACATTCATTGAATAGTTCTTCAGTGTTCACAAAAATCTTTCATTTCACATTAATTAAAGAACTGAGACATCAGAATAATCTGACTGATGTATCTTCAATTTCAAATAAAATAAAAACAAAAATAATGAATCATTTTAGGTACAAGATAATTTTTGAGTTTAAAACCAATATGGTGTTAAGGGTTTTGTTCTTGTTTGTTCATTTGTTATTTGTACGTGTTTTTTTGTTTGGTTTGTTTTTTCTAATACAGAGGTTCTTTTCTCTTTCCTACTTTCATTTCAATGATCTGAACCAGCATTAAGGAAAACTGATCATGGAGAACCAGTCAATGTGCAATGAACACATGAAGAACTCAGAAGAGGGAAAAAATATTTTTTTTCTCCCTTGATTATAAAACACCATTCTGTCACTTGTAAAAACCACAGAACCATATAAGCAGGAATTTGATTTTAAAGTTGATAAATCACCTACATCACTTAATAATACTGTAGTTATTTTTCAAGCATTCTAAATAATTTGGCAAAAAATAAATTATTTTCTCGAAAGGATCTTCTGACTCAGAATCCTAGAAGTACTTTTTTTTTGGTACAAATGTGTATCTTGAACTCTCTTTGATGTGTAGACCTCAGTTTGACCAGGAAACTAAACATTCACTTTCAGCACTTGCATTTTTGTTTGTGTTAGAAAAGCATCAGTCTGGCAGTTTACATTACAGTCCACAATTCTAGCCTCGGTTTTAAGAAGCCATAGTGCCAGTGTTAGGGCCAAGATCCTGTATCTTATGTACATTGCTTAACATGATAGCAGTGGATGTGAACTGAGGACAGTGAGTAGGGAGAACATCCAGGTGTTGACCACAGGCTGAGATGTCAGAACCTGCAGCATTGCAGAAAGAATACATCAGGGAGCAGGATTCAAGTTTAGGGAAGCAGAATGAGAGGAAAGATGCCGAAACATAACTGCATCTTCAAAGTTGGGCTTTCACACACTATTTCTCTTCTGGAGTCTCTTTTCTTGGTCTATAGAGCACTAAGTGCTTTGTTGCATAGAGGCACACTTCCAAAGGATAAACTGTACTCAAGGTTTTCTTTAAGTAGGGCAAACGTGCAAACATCACAAGTAGAAGCAGACCTTGAAACTGGACTTGCCACATATAAATCAAATTTCAACATTATGGTGTTTTCTGATGGCACACCAATAAATTGCTAGAACTGAACTATAGTCTTGTCAAAACTGTCCAAGCTAATCTAGAATACTTCCACCAAAGAAGAAAGTCAAAGTTTCAAAATAAAGATATGAAAGTTAAAGAGGAACAGTGGTACTAGGACAAGTGAATTTTAAAAAGATCTTTTATTAAGCTGTTGAAGAAATCTGACATTTTGCCTCTATACAAGACTGAAATCTTCACATGATGAAGAGTTCATGAGTGACAAACCAAGTTGTGATAGCCATTCCCTGTTGAAATCTTCCAAAGGATCAAAGACCTCATTGTCTTTTGCTTCACGCTCCTTGAATTGCCTATAGATTTTTATCACTCTCTCTGGTGCTGAAAAGGAAGATCATTGTCAACACAAATTAAGTTGTCAAATTTCTTATTTCAGTTCAATACTAGTGATCAAAACACTTCCATTCTTGACAGATTTCTCAGGAAACAAGACTCAAGCATGTACAAATTCCAACAGAGGAAGAAGTCAGAGAGAAGACCAAGCACCTGGTAGAGTATTCTGAGGAAAGAGAACATAGAATCATAGAATCACAGAATTACAGAACAGCTTGGGTTTGAAGGAACCTTAAAGATCATCTAGTTCTAAACCCATCACAATAGGCAGGTATTCTACCCAGTAGATCACGTTGGCCAAGGCCTCATCCAGCCTGGCTTTGAACAACTCTACGGATGGGGCATCCACAATTTTTCTGGGCAACCTCACAGTGAAGAATTTCCTCCTATCATCTAACCTAATTCTCCCCTCTTTTATTTTGAAACCATTCCCCTTTGTCCTATCATTATTTGCCTGAGCAAAAAGTTTTTATGTATTGAAAAGCTGCATTGACCCTTCTCTTCTTAAGTCTGAACATACTCAGCTCTCTCAGCCTAAGATTCTCAGATGAAGAAGAGTACACACTTTCAATTAAAAATGCATGAACAAGTAAATAAAAACCTAGAAATTTTATTAATTGGTGTTATTCTAAAGCATTTGCTTTTGCTAGAATGAACATCTCACAGTTACAAATGGGAAGCTAATGAGAATCAGTGTCTTGACATGTTTCTGCTTTGGTGCATCGGTGCTGCAATAAGAAGGGCCCTAGGTTCCTTCTAATTTTTTTTTATTTTTTTTATTTTTTTTTTTGGGGGGGGGGATAGGAGGGGAATTGTTATCGAGAGCAACCTATTTCCAGTTTTAGTATCTGGTACCTTCTTGTGTTTAATATTTACATAAAGATTACAGGAAATATATATATATATATATATATATATATATATATGCATCCAGTAAGAAAACCATGAATAACTATTTTTATAATACTATTTAATACTATTTTATCAGTTTCTTCTCAGAAGTTAGTAACAGATGAAAGAAGCCTGAAGCCAGGAAAATGTTAATTAAGGTACACAAACATTAACCAAAAAACCTTAGGGAAGAAGAGAGAAAGGAAAAGATTCAGTTCCCTTCAGTAAAGATGATAACCCAATGTTAATTCTCAGGAAATAAAAAACATGCAATAAACAGGAAAGAGAAATTATAATTTTATCTGGGACTGAAGAAAACTTTTACACCAAACTCTAACCTGAATGACTTTATTAAACACCT
The DNA here is from genome assembly GCF_011077185.1 of Oxyura jamaicensis. NCBI lineage: Eukaryota > Metazoa > Chordata > Aves > Anseriformes > Anatidae > Oxyura > Oxyura jamaicensis. Next base: position 131,634,713 of record NC_048894.1, on the reverse strand, counting down.
TTCAAAACACATGCAGGAGAACTGTAGCTCAAAGAGCTCCCAAAGACACAACAATCCTAAAAGATATATTTGGTCAATTAGCCAGATCTGAAGTCCAGCTTAGACATTGAAACAGCTAAGGGGAACCTTGTTAAATAAATTCCAGTAATATACTCTATTAACTTTTTAATGACTTGATTCATTTTTGTAAATCTATGGTCCTATTTTAATTTTATTTTAAATCCAGTAACATGTAACAACTGAATAAACAAGTCACTCCTCCATATAGAATTGGCAATTTTTGTAAAAATTCCTGCATCATCTCCTACCGTTTATATTCAATACCAAATTGGAACAGGTTTTGTGGTTTCAGAGATGGACGGTCAGGGGCTGTTCAGATGCAGCCATCTCCAGGGACTAACTACAAGCAAGGAAATCTGCTGCTTGTGGCAGGGGACATGAGAATTTCCTAAATCTTAGTCCACAACAATTCAGTGTCAAAATTGGTAGCTCAGTGAAAAACTGAGGGAAAACTGTCTTTTCACTACTCCATGAATGTACTCAACACATAAATACTTAAAGAATATGACATTCTTAGGAGCTTTTTTCAGTTCATGAAGAAACATTTTTCAGCTCTTGGTCTAAGATTTATTCAGTTATTTTCTTTTGTTACAGTTTTCTATAAAGTAGCAAAGAGAAACAGTCACCAAGAACAAGGATGGTGGGATTTGATGCAGAAAGTCTGATGTTACAGAGATTATGATATACAATACTATGCAGATTTAGTCTGAATCTATATATTTTATTTCCTATTCCAAATTCAATGATAATTATGAAAATATTGCCCTTTTTTCTTGAGAAAACTTTGTAGTGGTATTGATATTAATATTATGGTTCTTTTGTTCTTTGGGGTTTCTGTGTTTTTATTAACAATAATCCAGGAACATTTTTTTTTTTTTTTTTTTTTTTTTTTTTCCCAGGATGTTACTCTAAAGGTCTAAGATCATTAATCATGATGAGCTTAGGAAAAGGCTTGGTAAAAGTGCAAGGAGAACCTTTCTAAAGAACACATTCAACAAAAGTCAGTCAATAAAATGCTCCAGATATGCTGGTTTTGGGTACAGACAGCTGTGAGAGTGAGTCAGAAACCACACTGCACTAGATGCAGGGTAGCACTGAGTTATTTCAGGTTTAGCCAGCATAAATTGTTAAACTTCCAGGTACTACTCAGCTAATAAATAATTTCCCTGTTCTTGTAATCTTTTTGCATGACTAAACCCTTCTCACATAAGAGGCTTAGCTCTGATCTCCCTTGTCTCTGAACAAAGAGTAGTGCTATCAATGTAAACAACTATAGCAGAAAAATTGAGATCATAATCAAACCAATTAATGTGAGGTTCCCATAGCGTCCATCAAAGTGCCAATCATGTCCTGCTAATGACTGGAGCCTTCTTCTTCCATTTATAACCTTTTTTTTTTTTTCTTTTTTTTTAATGTGAAATACACTAAACATCTCCGAAATTTCCTAATTATAATACATCTCTTAATTAGATTTCATCTTTAAAAAAAAAAATTGAATTTAAATTCTTCTGTGATACCCCTGAACACGCCTCTAAAATGTTTTTAATGAGGTCAAATACATTATTCACACTGCCATAGGCTGGATCCAGACCCTTCCTTCTCTTTGATATGTATTGTATTTCAAAGTGCTGAATGATTTTCACAGAGCACCACTGTCCCTCGATCCATAGTCCAGATTCCTTTCCTGGACAACTTGTAGAATGTTAAAAACAGAAAACACTTTTCTTTTAAAGCCTAAAGAAAATGATTACCCTTTTAGAACACAGGTCATGTACTTTCACAAATACAGCTACATAAATTTTACCATAGCATTTAACAGATAACTGATGTGAATGAATTTTGGAAGAAGGGAGGATGCTGGCTCATTTATTTCATCTTTTCATCTAAGCAATCCTTAATTTTCTTTTATTCTTTTTTTTTTCTTCTTTCCTTTCCTTTCCTTTCCTTTCCTTTCCTTTCCTTTCCTTTCCT
>NC_048894.1:131624925-131632672 GCF_011077185.1 Oxyura jamaicensis | reverse complement strand
TTCCTTTCCTTTCCTTTCCTTTCCTTTCCTTTCCTTTCCTTTCCTTTTTTCATTTCATTTTATTTTTATTTTTATGGAATACATAATATTTATTCTGTATCCTTGCCTCATAACCTAGTGGATGCGGAGACTGGACTTGATCTCTCTCCCAGGAGATCTGAGCTTGAATTTCCTGACCAGTAGAAACTGTAGTTCAGTCTCTGTACTGAATGAATACTTCACACTCTGGTCTCCCAAACCTAAAGGGTGGTATCTCTTATGACTCATCATAAAAAAAGTAAAGTAGCTGTGCATTGTTTTTACATGGCAAGGTTTTGGCAGTGGGGGGCTGCAGGGGTGGCCTCCATCAGAAGACTCCAGAAGCTGTCCCATTTTAGATAAGGCCAGTTTCAGCCAGCCCCAAAGGGACCCACTGCTGACCACAGCCAAGCCATGAGCAATGCTGGTTGGGCCTCTGGGAGAGCAGAGTTAATGGAAAAAACACCATGCAACAGCAGCTTCGATAGACGAGTGATAGCCAGCACTGCAGATCCCAAGGTCAGTGCAGCAGGAGGGCAGGAGGTGTTCCAGGCACGCAGCAGCAGTTCCCCTGTGGCCTGTGGAGAGGCCCCTGGTGGAGCAGGCTGTCCCCCTGCAGCCCATGGGTCCCACATGGCGCAGATCTCCACGCTGCAGCCTGTGGAGGAGCCCCCGGTGGAGCAGGTGGATGTGGCCTGGAGGAGGCTGAGGCCCATGGAGAGCCCCCGCAGGAGCAGGTCCCGGGCCGGAGCTGCAGCCTGTGGAGAGGAGCCCACACAGGAGCAGGGGGCCTGGAGGGAGCTGCTGCCCGTGGGGGACCCATGCTGAAGCAGTTTGCTCCTGGGTGATGGACCCAATGGTAAGGACCCATATTGGAGCAGTTCTTGAAGAGCTGTTGCTTGTGGGCAGCCCCCACAGACTCAGTTCAGGAAGGACGGCATCCCATGGGAGGGACCCCACATGGAGCAGGGTCAAAGAGTGACCGTGAAAGAGTGGTGGAAACCAGGCATGAAATGGAACAGAGATACTTGGACTTAATAAAACTGAAGTGTTTCCATGCATTTACAGACAAATCTTTGTTAAAAACTGGTGGGTCTAGGAAATCTAATTATCACCATCCAAGTGCAAAGTAGCAAGGATTTTCAGGCTCAGAAGATTGATTTTATGTTCAATTTCAGTCATGTTCACTTTTAGACATATAAGTTATTTACAATCTTTTCTAAAATTCTGAGCCTATAGCTTTATAAACTTATTATTTTGTCCACAGAAAGTTTTTGGTGTTTCTTAGCTCTTCAGAAAGGAAAATCAAAGGAACCTTAACATAAAAAAAGTAGGGATCTTGGTTCAGGAATGACAAAATTAAATCTAATAAATTCTCTCATAAAAGTGACTGATACAGAAAAACAAGAATCCTTGATGACAGAGACAATAAAATAAAGAAAGTTTAAGAATTCTGTTGAGATACTTTGAATTACAAGGTATCCTACATACCAAAGATAAACAGTTATTTGTAGAAAATTATTTCAGAGTAAGGTGAAAAAGCAGAGTGTAATTACAGAGCTGAGAAGATCTAATTACTCTTTATCCATTTCTCTAGAAGATATGTGCTATAGAATTGTTCAAGCTGGGTTTAAAAGCAGACCGAACTTACTGCTTTTAGATGGGAATTGAGTATTTTCCAAAGCAGCTTATCAGAAGTGAAATTAATAGAAGAGTTGAAGAAACTCAATAGTTTTTCGGGATAGGGAGGGTCTTCGAGGCTCTTCATGGGTTTTTGTGTTGTTTTTTTTTTTGTTGTTGTTGTTGTTTGTTTGTTTGTTTGTTTGTTTGTTTTTGTCTTATGAAAAACAGAATAGATAAGTTGATCAAATAAAAGGTAAGGTTTGTTGGATGGACTTTGTTTTATTAGGAGTGTTTCCTCTAAAGTTGTCCACCCTGCATTTGTTCATTAAGTCTGTCATGTGAAGACATAATAGCCTCAAACCAGAAACATTCCCTTCTTTGTCTTCAGCCAGGAAGACGGAGCTCTTACAAAACTAAAAAACATTCTGGACACTTAATCCCATGAATTAGGAAGATATAGGAGCTACACACTACAGAATGAAAGGAGTGGAAGGGAAATCTAAAGGAAATAGAAATAGGTGCTGGGTTTTCAATTCATTCAGTTTCAGGCTTCAAGGACCTTGCTAGTTGCTTCAGATAGATGAAAATATGCTGAACACGTTGTTAGTATTTCAGAGTATTAGGCTGTCAATCTCAAAACACTACTATAATTGGAAAGTCCTAAAAATGTGCAGTGATCAAACTAGTACATTTAAGCAAGCATGTCACTGTGCTAATTACCTCAATAAATTAACTGCCATAGTCAAAGATAGACTACAGTTGCAAGGTAAGGTTACAAGGAACGTTAAAATCATGAGTTTATAAATAAATTTAGCAGATAATCCAATCAGACTGTGAGTTAGGCACTACAGGGCAGGGGATCCTGCTTGCCTGTTTGCTTCTGCAGTGTACATTTCTCTGTCTAATCTGTCTCAGGGACTACCTTTATAATTTTGGATTAACCAGTTAAGTACAAGTATTTTCAAAAACAAAACAACACAAAGAAACAAACAAAAACAGAAATACAAATTATTTTATGGCTTAAAGATTGTTCCACTGAATCATACTGAGAAGTTTCATCATCTGAAAAAGTCATTTAAACAACCATAGGTCTAGAGGTCTTTAGGAGAAATTATTTAGGAGAATACAAAATATGAGATAAAGCTAGGACCCATTCTTGAAAAACAAATCTCCACTTTCTAGGTGATTTTAGCGAACCACAAACAAGTAGTAGTTTTCATTAAAAAAAAAAAAAAAAATACTTTATTGAATGTGTTTTCTCTGCAACTTTCTGCCATGTCTGTTAATGTTAGTATTTTCAACATTTTCTAATGTGATCTGGATTTCTGACTGACAAAGAATAAGGCAACTAACAGGACAAATTCATAACTTCTCCGGCTGGCTTCTGTTCTGAGAAGACAAGCTGCCTTTTATATTTTATCAAAGCAAAGTCTATGCATAAACAATTAAGTTTTCCCCAGATTTAAATGATATTGGCCTCAAATCTCACAAGGGTATATATTAGTATTAGACTGACATATGAAATACTATCAACACCTGGAAATACTGAGAGAGAGAAAATTTGTTGAAAAATGTCCCTTATATAATATAAAAAGATGGATGCCTTTCACATCAGAAATCAAGATGAACAGCTGTCTACCCCAGAGAACTAACTTCAAGGGACAGAGGCATCAGGACATTCTTTCAAGAAAATGCATCTCATGAAAAAAAAAAAAAAAAAAAAGGTATATGCAAACTATGGATAGATTGTCTTCTTTCAGAGGCAAAATCACAGGAAAGGTAAAAAGTCCTTTATCATAATTTATCAATATTTATCCTTAATTGCTACATTTCACTCAACCATTTCAAGTTGTTTCCAGGCATTTTGCTACCTCATAAGGAAGTTTATCTGTCCAATATGAATATTTGGGGAGCCTGAAAAGCTGTATGTTCATTTAGCAAGGAAAAAATAATACTTTTATGCAATGTTTTGCACGTCAGACATAGTCTTCTGTCATTATACATGAAATATTAAAGATTTTCTAGCTTACCATAGATAATATGTAGTTAACCATACAAACCACACAAGTTTGCAAGCCCATGCAGTACAATAATGTTTTGCTCATAATAATGTTCCTGCCAAGTTAGTAAGCACGTACAATGATCTCAAAAAGCCCTGTGGTCACATAAAATTCTTGCAAAACTTTACAACACTTTAAAACACACTTGTCATGAACAAGGAGACCAAACATTACAAGCATGGAATTAAAAGATTTTCTGAACAAGAGTGAGACTAAAGAAATTCATACTTGTCCATTTATCTGACTTCAAACAAGCTGCCAGAGAGAGGCTTGGGATGGTTTCATTGGGCACTGTATAATAACACAAGGAATACCTGAAGCAGCATTCAAGAAGCACTGGAGTAGGACGAAAAACTATAAAGGGATTCCAGGGGACAATACTTCATAAAATGAAATGCAATGTTTAAGAACCAACTTTCAGAAATAGAACTCACAAATCCAGATTAGTTTCCCTAGAAGATTTAGACAATTTCAAATATGATTTATGAAATTCAGTAAATGTGAATAATGTGGTATTTTGTGAGACAACTGGAAATGATGGAAAAGTCATCTCATCTCTTCCTGCATTTAGAACATTCTCTCTTTTCACATTTTACCTGTGAGAGCTCAGAGCTGGAAATAAACAATATAAGTAGCAGGAATATTTGAAATGAAATTCATGTTCACTAACTTTAGAATGTCTAACATTTTTAAACAGGCTCATTGCATTCTCCCTAAAATAATAATAATAATAATAATAATAATATACTTTAAAATGTGATTCATTGAACATAGACACATTTAAGATATCTACATTAGGGTCTGATGAGCTCAATCCACACAGTTAATCCCACTAGAAATATCTCAAACTGGTTGATAGCAAATACCAGCAAATTCAACAGAACCTGATAGTTTTGTAGAAAACTCTGAGGCTCAGAGTAGCATAGCTAAAGCCTTAAATTCTGATCTGGGTAAGATACACAACAGAAGATTACCTTAGGCTCCAGGTATGTGAGTAGAACCTTCTCACTTAACAACACTGTTCTAAACTTAAAGAGTGAGACTAACAAAACAGAAATCTCTAGGGTGAGCCTTTTACATGATAGTTTCCTCTTGGTGCCAACACCCTAAAGTTTAAAGTTAATTCTTACCTGTGCTTTTCATGACACAAAGTATAGCTTAAAGCCTATATTGGGATAGAAACCATTGTATAACTCCTTGTTGAAGTTGGGTGACCATCCTAAAAGGAAAATTTGAGATTAACATGGTCAGATACAATTAGGAAGAGACTACTAAATTCTATGGTTCTACAAAGCTATCTTAGGCCTTAGTTGCTGTTCATAATACTCTTCATTTTGCACTTTGTACTGGGAAAAAAAAAAAAAAAGAAAAAAAAAAAAGTCATCACATGATTTCATGTAATCCATTTATTTCAACCTGATTCTTCAAAGTATGACCTTGTCTATTCATGTAAAGAAAAAATCTTTTGAAATCACAGTTCTTTATTTACATGCTAAATTTCTTAATTAAAAACAAACATATTTAACATGTAGCAACCTTAATTTGAACTGACTGTGCACATGAAATGATTGTGAGGAAAATACATTGCAATTTTGCTTGTGTGGATTTTTTTCTTTTAAAGTAATTTCTTAGTATTTCAGATTCCAGTTTTCTATTGGGCTGATTAGATTCAACTTGATAGTTTCTTTCTTGTCATCATACTCTGAGCCAGCAGCTAAAGAAAATTGCAGAATTTGCCCACGACAAGACAGAAAATTCAACATTTTTGCTACCAAAATGTAATCCATCTTTTTAAATTTATTACCACTCTGTCGTGCATGGCAGTAGGAAACAAGGAGGCATTTACAAATGATGGAAAACAGAATGCCAGTAGGCACTGAATTTTTACAGAAGTGCTTGACTAGAAGGAAAGCTGAATTTATTACTCAGGATCCTTTTCCTGAGTTTGTTCATCAAACAAAGATAGCTTCAAGGTTTAATACTCAGGAATAGTTGTCAGTATAGAGGGGAAGCTGTCAAACTTTTATTTTAAGAATAAATTTGAAGTGTTTCATGGTAAAAGCCTTTAAATGTTTTATGTTCACTTAGAAGCTTCTCCAACATTATAAAAACAATGCACAAAGAAAATTTTTATAACAGGAAAAGTATTAAAGCATAATGTCTCATTCATAAGATTTCTGAAGATACTACATTTAAAGCCTGATAGTTTCGCCTAAATAATAGATAAGCTATAAAAAAAAAAAAAAAAAAAAAAAGATTAAGAGGTAGATATGAATCATATTACATTGTAATAAGATGAATGAGCTGTCATATGCTCTCATGTACATGAACATGTACATGAAAGATATGTTGGAAGAAAAATTAATTCTTGAAAAAGTTCTTTAATGAAAATCAGTGGCTTTTTTGTTTGTTTGTCATGTTTTCTGTTTTTTTTCTTGTTGTTTTTTTTTTAAAGAACATGGTTATCTTGTAGTTTAAACATAATAAAAACCCTTGAGAAACAAAATTTTATGAGACCATAAGTGAAGTCTCATTTTACATCTTAGAACCTCAGTTATTTTAACGTATAAATTATTAATTGTGAAAGCTTTGTGATGACAACTTCATTAAGCTGTTGGAATTTCATAAGAGAACTTTTTTCTTTATGAAACTTCACACTGCTAGCCTATATCAAATGTAATCTTAAATAAATATATATTATAATGTATTACTTTTTACAGTATGGCCAGGCCTTGCCTCAGTACCTGCAAACTGATAACGAAACTTCTCTTTCTTATTGTTATCGCATTTTGTAAAACCAGAGTATAAAGCGATGTTGTAGAAAACCAGAAAAAAAAATATGAGGGGAAAACAAAGGATAGAGAAATCAAATTCTCTAGGAGATGTAGTGTGCAGCTATAAGAAACTATGTCATTCATTGTGCTGCATGTGTCAATGAAATGTTGTTATCCAACTATGACATTCTTACAAAGCGTCTTAGAAATTCATGTTGGCTGAGGCTACGTGATTTATACTCACACAGGGTCAGACTGGTTGAACTAGTTCTGAAGCAAACATAATTTCCTCCAGGAGCACAACAATTAGGTTCTGACATAGTCAAAACAGGAGAAAAAACCTTGGCTACAAAATCTCACTGGATTTGGCTACTTCTAACATTTTGCATTGACAAATTTCCTTGAAAACCTGAGAGAGGAACAAAGAGAATCCAAAGTCTGAACAAAGAACCTGTGGGATGGATCACCTACTGTTACAGGCTGATGCATTCCACTCTTATTTCAGGTCCCTACCATGTAAAACTCAGACTGCATTTCTTTTGTGATGTCAGAAAACAAAACAGAAATGTTCTCTGGGGCTTGTGCACTAGTCTTGACTCAACAGGTTTGAATGTTTGAACATTCTTTTGCTTTCAAAGAATTCCTGTTCACCTATTAGTCCCATCTGGTAGAGTGACATATCAGTGAGGTATGGTGTTGCTATTTTGTTTTTGTTGTTGTTGTTATTTAATGTAAAAATGCAACAAACAAATTTCCACAAATAAAGTGCCTTTCATAATTGGCATTCAGCATGAAATAGCAGAACATGCAATGTTTTGGAACATTAGTCTGGTTTCATACAGTGCTTTTCAAATTCTGTGATAAGAGGTCCTTACAAAATAGAAGACAGAATCATTGAAACGTATTGACAGAAGGCAAGATCTTCCTTTTTGTTATTCTATACACCATTACAAGTTTTTGACATTAGAATTAGCTTTGTATAAATGATATACTCTGCAAGAACTGCCCTTACTCTAAGAAAAATGCCAGAAGCCAGTAAAGACAGCAAGGCAAAAAGCAGTCTAATTTAAAATCTGCCAGAAATACAAAGCCCTCCTGGTGAGATTCTCTATGATGATGTTTTAGATATAAGATCACATCCAAATCCCAGATTCTGCAGTGGAGTTTCAGCTTCAACTCAGTTGATTTCTTAGCCCTCATTTATACCAGAAATGAGTTATATCTATGTGTTGGGTCTGTCTGGGATGGAGTCACCTTTCCCTGCAGCAGCCC
>NC_048894.1:131526076-131604925 GCF_011077185.1 Oxyura jamaicensis | reverse complement strand
TTGAAATGTCACAAATCTTTCCTAAGAGATCCCCAGTTTGTACCTAGAATGCTTAATTTATAATAATATGGAAATATGGATATCTTTATGATTAATTGAAAGAGTTCTGAAATCTAATGTAAGGAGAATGTGTCATGTTCCTACAGAAAGTATTAAAAGATTCTATTCCACCAAAGTATAAAATGGATTCAAAAAGACATTACTTACACGTGGTTTTATTAACACTGAAATTTGTTTTGGAAACAAATTTCACTTCAGGTCATTTTACTCCAACAGCTGACAGGTACTATGATCTTAAATATAAGAATATCCATTAAAATATATTAGGATAGCAACTTTAGATTCCATAAACACACAGGGTGTAGCGGCACTTGAACAGCTTTAATTAATGTCCCTTGCACTGATCAAAACTACCAAGTAGTCACTTTTACAGTGTTTAGGTAGATTCTGCCTGACTGGTTAAGGAGCACATAGGCTTGAAGATTGATGTCAGAGATCCTAGAGCTTCACAGTTGGGTAGACAGGGAATAGAGATACTATTATTAAGGTAATAGGAAAAAATAAGTACCTCTTTCCATTCTGGATGGAAGGGTTGTTTAATTTCCATTCCCTCTTTCCTCTTAGATGATGGCTTCCTTCCTAGTGGCAGTGAGGCACAGAACTTCACAAAGCCAGCTTTCAAAGCGAGGCACCCAATATATATATATATTCCTTGTTTCATCCTCACTCTTTTCAAGTCTATCTGGCTGTTGGGCAGCTTCATCACTTTGGGGTATTGACACCTGCTGGCCAATATAAAAATAGCAAACTGGTTTTTCTCAGGAACAGTCCCAGTGATGGATGGATGCATATGGTTTCCTATTTCTTCTCTGCCATATGGTAGAATTCTGATTCAAACTAGTAGCAAGGAAAAAAAAATCATAAGTTTCAAGCTATTGCATCCTTAAAATATATAAATGTGTGCATTAAACAATGGAAGTGAAACAAAAGTCTTTCCCAATACTCCAGTACTGTCTAAATAACAACAGAAATGTTCCCTGCTTTCTGTTTTTCATAGATTAAAAAAAAAAAAAAAAAAAAAGAAAAAAAAAAAAAAGGTCCTGTACTCCAGATTTTGCTGGAAAGGAATTAAAGGAATTTGATCTGAAAGGAAAAGAAAGGTCTATATGTTGAGTCTATGTATTTCTGCTTTACATATGTATATGGAAATCTGTTCCACCCAGTCTCTCAGTCTCTTCTGTTGCTGTTCATGTGTTTAGCTGTGGAATCTAAATGAAGGACAGTACCCTTTTAAATACATACACAAGTTAAATGGCTTCACTGGAAGACTAGAGAAATTCATGAAAGAGAGAAACACTGAGGGTCAGTAAATGCACAGGAGTGGCATGTGGCTTGAGAAGTCCCTGATCCATAAAAGACTAGAGTCCAAGAGATCATTGGGAAATGCAATATATTTACTATTTCTCCTTCCAGTCTTCATACAACTTTTCCTGGGCATCACCTTTTGACTGTATTCAAAGACACGATACTGGTTAAACTGGCTTCTGGGATGTATCATAAGAATATTTTAAATACTGCATGGACTGGGAAAAGTCCATTAATGAATGCATGCTGCCATGGGCAAAAGCTATGACTAGTGTCCTACTCCTTGCAAGTTGGAACTTAGGAACAAGTTAATTTTTCTTCCTTTATGATTCCACTGAAGACTGAGGCTCACAAGAGTTTTCTACTTAACTCCACATCAAATATCTCATCAAGTGTTTTCCCTAAGTATAAAAATAATATTTTATAATAGATATTCCACTATTGGCACTCATTCATAATTTAGAGACTATGCATGCAATACTCAAAACAATAAACACCCCCAAAATATTAAGGGTGTAAATTTAGTAGTCATCTTTATTATACATTAAATGCCTGTACCAATTCATTGAAGAGACCAAAGAATAAAATAGTTGCATGTAACTGCAGAATAATCCTCAGGATATTGACATTGGCTTCAAAATCTCAGTCATTTTTCTTCAGTATTTCTGAATGTTCCTTTGTAAAAAAGCACTAGGAAGGGTTAACTTAATTTCTATTGATCTTTATTTTAGATAAACTATTGTATTCAGAGAGTACAAAAAATAATTATCCATGCTGATGAGAGACTGTAATCTCACTGTCATCATATTTTCACTGCAGGCAAGATGGAACCGTTCATTTTCATGATTTCAGCTCCTTTGCCTCACCCAAACAGCCTGAGCTTCTGTAAACTGAAGTAGCATGAGGCATGACTGAAGTGACATTGTAATGCAGTACAATTTTAATACCAGCCATTTTACATCTCAATTCATAGTCTTCTCTACTTTCTCTAGCATTTTTTTACAGTTTCATGAGAAGAAAAAGGAGGACTTGCAGCCATTGCTAGATGTGGCGTTTTTACTCAGGTGGGGAGCCAAGCTCCACCACAACTGCTCTCTCAGTCCTCTCCCTCAAAGGAAAAGGGGGAGAAAATATGATGAAAAGGGCTCAAAAGTTGAAATAAGGACAGAAAGATCACTCAACAACTATCATCATAGATAAAACAGACTCAGCATAGGGAGATTAATAACATTTATTGCCTATTACTAACAAGCTAGGGAAGTGGCAAACAAAGAATACAAACTAAAAACACCTTCCCCCCATCCATGCTCTTCCACCTCCTCCCCCCCCCTCCTCCCCAAGCAGCACAGGGGAACAGAGGAAAGGGGTCTGTGGTCAGTCCCTAACACTTCATTTTTGCTGCTCCTACGCGGTCACTCTCTGCCCCTGCTCCACGTAGGGTCCCTCCCACGGGATGCCGTCCTTCCTGAACTGATCCCACAGGGGCTTCCCACAGGCAGCAGCTCTTCAAGAACTGCTCCAAGATGGGTCCTTACCATTGGGTCCGTCCTCCAGGAGCAAACTGCTCCAGCACGGGTCCCCCACAGGCGGCAGCTCCCCCCAGACCCCCAAGCCCCTGCTCCTGCGGGGGCTCTCCATGGGCCGCAGCCTCCTCCAGGCCACATTCACCTGCTCCACCGGGGGCTCCTCCATGGGCTGCAGCGTGGAGATCTGCTCCGTGTGGGACCCACGGGCTGCAGGGGGACAGCCTGCTCCACCAGGGGCCTCTCCACAGGATGCAGGGGAACTGCTGCTGCCTGCCTGGAGCACCTCCTGCCCTCCTGCTGCACTGACCTGTGGGGCTGCAGGGCTGGTTCTCACTCCTTGCTCTCCCAGCTGCTGTTGTCCAGCAGTTCTTTTTTTGTTGATGGTGTTTTTGTTTTTGTTGTTTTTTTTTTTTTGGTTGGTTGGTTTGGTTTGGCTTGGTTTTTTTGGTTGTTTTGTTGTTGTTGTTGTTGTTGTTGTTTTTCCTGTTCTTAAATCTGCCCTCACAGAGGTGCAAAAAACACCACTTATTGGCTCCGCTCTGACCAGTGGCAGGTCCCTTTGGAGCCGACTGAAACTGGCTCTTATCTAACATGGGGCAGCTTCCAGAGTCTTCTTACAGAGGCCACCCCTGCAGCCCCCCACTACCAAAATCTTGCCATATAAGTCCACTACAGTAGACAATGAGAGACAGGTATTGAAGATTAATCTGAGGAAAGGAAAGGGTGAAAGAAAAATAAAATCTCCTAGTAATCTTTGTAAGTGATAATAAAACAATAAAAAAAAATAGATCTGCACTGTGAGAAAATAAATGAATAAAAATTAAAAAAAAAAAAAAAAGTTTTTTTTCTCATTCTGAAGACCTCAGTCTAAGACAGGACAGGACAAATAAAAATCAATAATACACAGAATATTAACGAGGAGAGGGAAATAATAATAATAAATTGGAAGGGTGGACAGGCTGATAACCAACAACCTGAGTAAAAATATTTGCAAATTAAAGAAACATATTTTCAAAATTCCACTGGGAATTCAAAAGTTTCTTCATCATCACCTAGATCTGCCCGTATAAATACTCTTACACATAAATAAATAAACAAAGTCCAGAAATTAACTGATTCCTTTCAATGTAATTCCTTTCAATTCCTTTCTCTTGCTAAGGAAACACTGATTCGTAGCTGAGCAAAAATATAAACAAAACCAAACATGGATGATTGTCACTGTAAAATAAGTATAAATCCAGAATACAATGTGGAAAAAATAACTGCAAACCACTATGGCTAGGAATACAGGTGGTAACTTACTTGAATCATATTGTTGTTATACTGACTTTTCTAACTTTGATTTGCATTTCTTTCACTTATCATAGAATCATATAGTCATACCATGACTTGGGTTGGAAGGACCTCAAAGATCATCTAGTTCCAGCCCCTGTCATAGGCAGAGACGCCACCCACTACATCAGGTTGCTCAGGGCCTCATCTAACGTGGTCTTGAACACCTCCAGGGATGGGGCATCCACAACCTCTCTGGGCAACCTGTTCCAGTGCCTCACCACCCTCTGAGTGAAGAAAAGGACTACATAAGTGACCACTTATGTAGTCAGAGTACAATACTGTTTCGCCTATGTAATTGGAACCAGTTTCCAGGCTTTGCTAAAACCAACCAGAATTGTCAAAATGAAGGTAAGAGAAAGTAAATTCAACTATGTGACAGCTGAGGAGCTACCTGAATTTCCAGTCTAGTTTTAGAAACTCTGTGAAACATTCAAATGTTCTAGGTTATCTTTCCCTGCTTCTTAGCACTATCATAATTGCATTGAGAAGACGTGAATGGTATTGGGTTGGGTGTCATTGCTGGAACAGGCCCAGAGAACAATCAAATATTCTTGTTCTAAAATAAAAGAGTTATGGGAGCACTGTTGATTTGCTAATGTTTCTATCATCCCTGTTACTTCTACTGAGGCAAAAGGACAATGTGTGAGCAGACACATGAGTTTAAGGCACTTATCCAATACTAATACATCAGACAGCCTCACATCTTGTAGCATTCTACCTCAGAGCCTGAAACATATATTTTCACAACAATATTTCACAATAGAAGTATTATTCACATTTTACAGAGGGTGAAAGCAAGCAGCTGCATTGTTTGCAATTATGTGTGTGTGTATATACATACATATATAAAGCCCTTGGGGGGGGGGGATGGGATTCAAACTACAAACATCATGCCTTGAGAAGCATTTGTATACCTTAAGTTTTGCTAAAGCTTAAGGCCAGAATTCTTGGTTTCCTCTCTGCGCTGACAACTGTGTTCTGTTTCACATACAGGCCTGTCTAGGGTTGACAAAGCAAGGCAACCCTGCAATGAAGTTCTTTTAGCAGCCCACTCCCGTAGAAATGCTAAGAACACACCACCAGTGCAGCTGATTGTACAAAACACAGTAGTTTCAGCTGTTCACACTAAATATCTGGTTTGAAGACATTGGACTGCTGCCAACCTTATACTCTGTAGCTCAAAACTTCCCGCTAGCAAACAGAACACAGATCAGAAAAATAAAGTTCATATTTTCCATGAGAGTATCCCATCCACCATATGAGTAAGGCTAGGGCACTGCCCTCAGAAAAGAAAGATATAATTACCAAACTCTATTCTCATGACTATATGGGGCTTGATTTAAAATGCATAACAAACACTTAGGAGCACATATACTGGACTGGCACCAGCCCTTTCCCCACTGCATACCCTAACATTAATGCAAAGGCACGCTCATTCATGCTCGTCTTCTTTCACTTCCTCTTGAGTCCCGTGTTCCCAATTGCAAAATGTTTCAGATTTAGCAGAAAGTAGGAAAATCACCATCACTGCCCTGTACCCTGTCACTACTGCTATCATCCTGTAACAAGGAAGAACAGATAGTACCAAGGAGTGCAGAGACCTTAAACGGCCCACCTTGATTTGTAACTATGCATATATTGCATGCCCAAAAAGAAACCAAATTTGTTTGCATTACAGGAGACAGGGATGATCCATCCAATCCTGCACAAATGGGTATCCTCAATGTCTAAGTTCAGGTGAGATAGAATTTCAGAGAGCTCATACAGTGTGGCACAATCTGTTGGCCTACTTAGACACCTGGCATTTGGCATGTTCTTGTGAACCTCAGGTTTGGTCCTGACTTAATTCAGGGTCAAGAATTTCACTGTTGGATACAGTCCTCAGACTGAGCTTTTGAAGTGACAAAAACACCATGACACTTAAGTTTCTTTTCATATCTAGGACTTTCAAAACATTTACCGATATTTGCATTTACCAAGAGTAGCAGCATCAAGATGATTTTGAAACAAGAGTTCATTTTAACTGACTGCCCCCGCAATAGACTCTGCTCTGAATTATGCTTCTGTTTCAGAGCTTCAGAATTATACATTTTAATTTTAATTACTCTCAGATTACCATATCTCCTCCAGCATTAACTCTTTGGGGAGACATGGGACTGCCAGGGAAAAAGAAAAATAAATAAATAAATAAAATAGACTTACCAATATAATAATAGGACAAGATATGAAATGAGATGAGTCATTTATTTAATTTGTATTCTGCATTTGATCTCTGAACGTAGGCTCTGCTTCTTATCTTTCTGGATTTCCAGGATAAGTTTGTTAATTCTCACATTGACCTTTTGCAAACAATACAGGGAGAAAAGGGAAAATGTTTAATCTTTTTAGTATTAATAGTAAATTTCAGTCACTGCAAACATTACTTGCAGCCCACAAAATATATATTAAAATTAAGGTTGTGAGTCTATACTGGTGATGTAAAGTATAATACAATTGCTATCTGTAAGCCTAATTTATAAAATGTGACTTCTCTTTTCTCTGATAAAGAATACCACTTTAATGAAACAGAAACTTTTCATATTTCATATTAATTTGGAGTTCTTGTTTTCTCAAGCACTTTGCACATGGTAGGGAAATGAAGACAAAGGAAGCTGAGATTTGTCCCTGAGGTTTAGGCAGGTTGAGCCAGCTAAGCTGTCTTTGCCAAAACTGTGTCAAGAGATGTCTGATGGCCTGCACCATGTTGTTCTTGGCCTTTAGGAATGTCACAGGAGGCAAAGTCCACTATTCACAACAGAGCTGTGTTCACCTCTGTTTGTGCAGTCAGTGTGTGGAGATTTCGAGAAATGTTTTCTATTATAAGGAAATTTTGCTTAGAGAGGAACATTAACCTTTTTATTAATGACATCACACAAAATTCTACACTTCTGATTATGGTATTTTAGTATTTGTGATCTCAAATTAAATTAAGTGGCTTAACCACTGCACTTGATTTTTCTCTCCAAATGAAGGAGTAGGACATAATTATGTCTATGTGAGTGTCTTGGATAAGTATTTCCATACTCTAAAACAGCTGGATTTAAATTCATTCCTCTCCCTGAACTCCCTAGATAAACAACATTTGGCTTCCTAGCAACCTAGTTTGTCCTAGGTCATTCGTATGTTATTACAGTTCAGTTCTAAACCAATTTGATCTGAAATTCTAAAAAGTGCTTGTGTAGCAGATGTACAACGACCTTTTCTGTGAAACTCTTGCACTAAGCAACAAAAACAAGTGGAAAGAGATGCTTCAGGTACTGTACTCTTTGTTCACTTCTTTCCTGTTCTTTACACCCAGTGAAAAGTTGTTGCAGGTATAAATCAGAGGGGAAAAAAAAATCCCTTGCCCTTTGTGTATAACAGAAATGTAAGGGGCAGCATTGAAGTGATCCCAGTGGAGGCTACCCAGGTGGTCAGTGGGATGGTGAGTGTGGCACATGGAGTGAGGCTGAGGGTGCCAGATTTGTTCAGCTTTCAGGAGAAGGCTAGTAGAGATCTAACTGGAGACTTCATTGCCTAATTGGGCAGGATGATGGATGATAGATACAGGTATTAGGAAAAAAAGAACATCACAATGAAGGTAGTCAGCATGGGAACAGTTTACCCAGTTGTTTAATCTTTACCATCAAAGGTATTCAAAACTTGTCTGGACAAGGTCCTGAGCATTGTGCACTGAGCTGTCCCTGATATGAGCTGAGGGTTGGTCAAGAGGACCTCCAGAAGCCCATTCATTATTCTACAGTTCCAGCATCTGCAGATGCTGCTGCTGCTGAAGCAGCTGTGTTTCAGCTACACAGACGAAGGATGCTAGAGGATGCCTACTGAACAGAGCAGGTCCCACACCCACATCAGTAAAGTCAATTTGGGAATCTGCAAGTAACTTCAAGGGAAGCAGGCCCTAGGCTTCAGTTCTATTTGCATTTATTCATCAGTGCAAGTTTAAAAATTCTGATGCTCATGGAGAAATGCTTGAAGTTGTTTCTTAACAGTTCTGCTTCATTTAAAGTATCTGCAAGAGCAAAGTAATGCAAATTCAAGTGACTTGAAACTACCATTTATCTCTCTCCACAATGAAATATTTTATAGCTTTGCTTTTCCATCCTGAATTTGCATCCATATCCATACTTCATTTTTCCCTGTTATTTCTCTGACACTTCAAAGAAGGAAAATAGAGCAAGCAGTGTAAACCAGACAAAGTTTTTCTTCATTTCCTACTCTTCCTTACACACACACACACACACAAAAAAAAGGAACTACTATAGAATTTTATGATTTCCATGGCTGCTACTATTCTATTGAGTTCTGTATGCAAAACGATATCTTATAGTAGTGCCAAAAAACAGCCAAACACAGAAGTCTGATATCTGATATTGCAATTTTTTGATTATTTGTTGTCATTGTTTTATACAGATATGTCTCAAACCTTAACCAAACCTGGAGTGTACTTTTGCAAGCCACAAAAACTTTAGGATCTCAGTTTTAGGTAACATCTTTTGCATCTTTTTGAACACCTTCACTTCACTAAACTATACTCCCCCAAAAAAAAAAATAGTTTAAGTTTAGGAGTAAGAAACATCTACAAGTCAATGTGATTATCACCACTGATTTTAGCAGGAGCAAGTGGCACAGCTACACCAATGGTATTGCATTCAATTGGAAGGAACAACTTACTGATTGCATATCACCAATCAGTTTCCAAAGTAATGTGTATATAGTGGTGTCCAAGCTTCACACTTATTCCTCTGCACAGCAGAATGCCATGATGAAAAACGAAAAAAAATCTTCTCCCTCCCTGTTTTTTGGATGAAAAGATGAGCATAGTAAGTCTGTTAGAGTTTATATAATCAGATCAGGCAGCATTTTCTGAGTGCGTTTAAATAGTGTAATTTAAAGTTGGCTTTTGTTTCAGAACAGCATTATTTTCTATGTGAAATTGTTAGCAAATAGTATGTTTCTCCATGTGTAATGTGTTGTTTACATCAGCTAACAACATTTTAAAGTGGCACTTAATTTGTTTCTAGTTTGTGAAGTCATTTTTGTTTTAAATTTTGCAGTTCAAAATTTCACATTTCCTTAAGAATGACACTTTAAGGATATCAATGTAAATATTTTCTTATTGCAGCTAAACATCATAATTTAGGACAAATTATATGTAAACATCACAGTTGTAGCTATGGGTATGGTTCTGACTAGGCAACTCAATATTGCTGCCAAGGACAAGGATGTAGCAGAAGCCCAATTAGATGGAGTTCTGGAGCTCCAGGTGGACCAGTGTGCCAAATAGATACAGCACATAGAGAAGAACATCCAAGGCAGATGTATGTAGCTGTCTGTGCATTAGAGTTACTTGTACTCCAGTTTACCCAGCTGAATATATTAAACTTGCTGAACTTGCAGTGTTTCCCGTAGCTTACCCAGTCTAATTCTTCCACAAATATTCTGAATACTTCTACACTGCAGAGTTCCCAGACTTACTGGTGTGTCTGTAGCAAGACCATACACTACTGCTGCAGGAACTAGCACTATTCAGTTTTAAGGATGAAAGTATTACTGCTGCTTCTAATCACCCAAGCCCGTTTCTGCACTGGGTGGAGCTCAGGAAGAAAATTAAACCTGGGCCAAACTGTAGTGATATCAAATACCGCTTTAGTAACAACTGAATTGCTAATGGTGACAAACTGGAGATAAAGAGTTTTTGTTTGTTTGGTTGGTTGGTTGGTTTTTTTGTTTGTTTGTTTTTTTAATGAGGAAGTAGAGCACTTACAGAACTCACACAGTGCAAGAAATATGTCTAAAGCTCTGGATGCTGAGGTACATGATTTAACTTCAAGACTACTGTTCTTCTCACATAGAAAATGGTAATGACTATCTTTCAAATACCAAATTACTGGAGAGACCAGGAGGATGCCATCCCCAATCTGATCAGAACAAATTTTTCCCTGATCTCTTTTTCCAAGATGAGTGAGAAACTTCATACACCTGTCTTCTTCCATCCTTTGGGTCTCATTATGCAGAGCTACATAAATCACCTTTAAACATTTTGAACACTGGAAACTCAAACTGCTAATAATTGCCTTAGGTAAGTACAATTTTCAGATTGTGGTGAATGTATTTACTCTATTGATCGTACTCTCTGAAGTAAAGTGCAGAAAGAGAGATATCCTGCAGAGACTAAACTATATCTGCTTCCCACAGGTGAAACTGCCATTGTCTTTTCCATGGTGCTACTAACAGGCCTGATCACCCTCACAACTGAGCCAATTTTACACTGGAACAACTCCACCATCTTCAAAGAAGGTTGTCTTCATTTAAGTTTAATCTTAGGAGAAGAGACGATGATATTATTTTAATTCACAGAAAATCATAAGAATCCTAAAGTAGGTCAATCCAAGTCTTAAGCTATTTGATCTTGTCTCTTTTAAAAGAAAAAAAAAAATATTTTAACATTGAAGAAACAAAGTCAAGACACATGATAATCATTTGCCTTACACTGACTGAGAGTATTTTTTGTGCCCTTTACTCTGATGTTACTAATTTTCTCCAATTTCCTGCTTTTTAACTCTACTTCAAGGGAAACTAAATTAACACTAAACAAAGCCTGTATTTTCCAGGTCTGATCCATGTAGTATTTTTGAATGTTCAGCAGAAATTCTCTGAGTGTGTAACTATTACAGAAGTTTATCAAAGTGTAACTGCAAAACAACTGGAAAGGATTATTCAAAATATATTAAAACTAAATATGAACTGTGGTACTGGGATGTACTTTGCATTAGATGCACTTAGACTTGCAGTGCTTCCTCTTTTGTTTACAAAATGTTGACACAATTTTGTAAGCGGAAAGAGTATGATTTTGAGATTTGAAGACACAGAACTTGATCCAAAACCCAAATTGTTACAAATGAATAGAACAGAACAGAACAGAACAGAACAGAAGTAGTTCAGTTGGAAGGAGCCTTCAAAGATCACCTAGTCCAACTGTCTTACTTCTTCATTGCTAACCAAAAGTTAAAATGTTGTCCAAATGTCTCATGAACACTGAGGATCAACCACCTCTCTAGGAAGCCTGTTTCAATTTTTAACCATCCTCTTCGTAAAGAATTTTTTCCTTATGTCCAGTCTGAACCTCCCCGGCGCAGTTTTGTGTTGTTCCTTTGTGTTCTACCATCAGTTACCAGGGAGCAGAGAATGGCACCTCCCCCTCCACTTCCCCTCCTCAGAAAGTTGCATAGAGCAATGAGGCCACCTCTCAGCCTTCTCTTCTTCAGCCTAGACAACCCAAGTGTCCTCAGCCTCTCCTCACAGGACATGCCTTCCAGACTCTGTACCAGCTTTGTTGTCCTCCGCTGGATGCTTTCAAGGATCTCAACATCCTTTTTATATTGTGGAGCCCTGAACTGCACACAACTTTCAAGGTGAGGCTGCACCTTCAAATATAGCTCTTCAATATAGGTGGAGAATCACCTGGCTGAGTTGTGTTTAATGCATCCCAAAATGCATTTTGCCCTCTGGCTGCCAGAACACGTTCTTGACTCAACATAATTTGTATTGTATGAAACCCCTAAAAAATTATTTCTAAATAAATACATTTATATGTTTAGTTATTTTTTCTTAAAAAAAAAAAAAAAAAAAAAAAAAAAGTGGATATCCTTTGGCCATCCCACCTGCCTTCCAACTTATTTCCTATGCAGAATAGCAAAGCATAGTGTCCTCTGAGTGTGTCCCACAGGACATCTTCCGTATATATTCTGTTTCTCTTCCCTCCCAGATTTGTCCTTCATCCTGCCTCTCTGACCAAGCATGAGCCACCATGCAGTTGTTATTCAATGCTATGGACAGACTGATAAGTATTCACAGACTTCTCAGCTGGCTGATTTCTCTTTGATCAGCTTAGGGCTAACATCTACCTATAGCATCAGAAGGAACACAGATTGAATATCTAGTTTGTGAGAGTTCTATACCTTTTAGGTTTTGACTGATTCAGCTAACCTGGCCAATACTAAAAGTTTATTAGGGTGAACTAAAGGAGATAACATGAATTGATAAGATTCATTTTATTAAAATGTCAAGTTAAAACCATTATAACTTTGTTATTGCAAGTAATGCTGTTCTGTTACATTTTGAGTCATATTTGCATTGAATAGTTTAAAGAATTACAAAATCAAAGAAATCCTGAACAAGTATATCCTGTGAATTTCAAGATTGTTTATCCTCTTCTGGAAGTACTTTCATCTTCTGGTTCTGTGAAAACTCTGCGTGATGTTTCTAAAAGCTTAATGCCATGTTCCATGTACCTTTGACCTTAAAGTAAAGCAGAACAACGGAAATGTTATGTTTGCAGTACTATTTATCTGACCTGAAAATGCCTTGGGATTTATTGTAAATTTGGAGGCTGCCGAGATCTGGAAGAAGCTTTTAGCAATTCAACAAATTACTGTCTTTGGACATACCCTGTAAGGTAGAGATACACAATTTATGTTTATTCTTTTGCTCAGACTTGGATTCTTTCATGCTTACATTGGCAAACACAAAACCATTTTTATGTAGAGAACTTATTTCCAAGAAATTAGCAAGGTTCACAGATGAAAGACTAGAGCCTATACAGGACTGAATGAAGAACCATTATTATTTAATTTCACAGTGAGTGAAGCCTTCAGAAAAAAAAAAAAAAAAAAAAAAAAAAAAAAGTTAGTGATCAGCACTAGAAAATAGAACAGTATACACATGGGGAGAAAGGAGTACAGAGTAAGAACTGCTACCCTCATAGAAAGTTACATCCTCCTAGTCCAGCAGCATGTACAATGGCCAGCTGGCCCCTCTTTTCACATGGGAACTGTTTCCATTTCTCTGATAATCAAAACAGTTCTATAACTGAGGGTACTTAAAATTTCAGATCATAACTTATAGAGATTAACACATTTGAAAAAATACTGAAGTATTCCTGACAGATTCTGATATTTGTATTAAATAGTTCAACCATTCTTTGAAAGTTTTAAATTTCGTTGTTGTTGTTGTTGTTTTTATTATAGCAGGAACTTTTAGTCTTAAGAAAAAAAGTGTAAAATCTTCAGCTACCTTACAGTAGCCAGTAGATCAGTGGTAAAGATGCAAGAGGTGCATGTGGATATACAATTCAAGTTTCTGCATAACATAGTTTGAAGTTTCCCCCAAATCTCATTGACCAAAAAAAAAAAAAAAAAAGTAAGATAAGATAAAGATAAGATAAAACAGAACTGAATGATTCTGTTTGTAACTGTCTGTCTTCCTTCTGTTGCTCTTTCTGCTTTTATACAGGTTATAGATGAAGATACAAATTTAATATGCAGAACTACAAACTGCCTTTTGGAAAATCCAAATAAAAAATCACCCTGCTCTTCTCCTGGTGAAAAGATTTATACTTCACTTAAAGACTGTTTCTTGTCAAACTTGGTACGTGTTTTTCCAGGAAAAGCTTTGTCTTTCCACTGCAAAATTCCTCATAAGCTCTAATTCCCTTTCTTGGGGTCACAACAACAGGGTGAAGGAGAGGGATGAGATGGTTTTATTTTTATTTGTTTATTTTTTAAAATGTTTGCTGTCTTCCGTTTCAGAATATTTTAATTTCAGTGTAACTTCAAATTGGTGTGCTGCTAATTTATGAGCATTACCTTGGGCCCCTTCAACTGCTGCCCCAGAGGTATTTTGCCCATCTAACAGCCAGTTAAAACTGAAGTTTCCACTCCTCCAGCATTAAAAACTCTGCTTTTGAGGCCACTCTGAGCAGCAGCAGCAGAAAATAATTGCCATTGCAAAAGTTTCAAAGCACTCACAAAACTCGGTTGTTCTGTGTGTTCTTCAGCGCCACCTCCTGCCACTCAATGTCTTTATGACTGTGCAGAACTGCACAAACTGTAGGTTTTGTCTCTCCAAATTGGTGGCATAGTTATAAGAAAGAGATCTGCAAGATACTTGTTTTAAATTCGTATTTTATCATTGTTCCCCATTCTAAAAATAATAATGCTGAGAAACTGGACAGAGATATATCACCATCCAAGTTCAAGCAGAAAGACAAGAAAATCAGCATACAATCAGCAGCATTTTATCAGTTTGCATAGCTTGGAGATATAAAACACTGCAAATATACAGGATATGTAATACAGTGCTATGCATAAGCTTATTTATGTGGCAGTGGCCTTAACAATAAATAAAATGGACTTGACAAGGACAGACTTAATGATGTGGTGCTTTCATTTTAACTCATATTCTGTCTCAGGACAGTGGGTAAGAATTCATCCATTCTTAAATGGGTTCTTCTAGTAAGAAGAACTCCTATTAACCTCTTGTGAACCTTTTATAAACTGAGGAGTATTGAAAATGTTCTAAACCAGTAAATGGTGAAAATATGAAATAAATGTTGCAGAAACACAAATCCACTGGGATTTATTCTTTGAAATGTTTCACCTTGCATGGATTTGAAGACAAGGACTTTCTTTCCCTTCATAATAGGTATAATTTGAGTGATTGATTGCATGGTTGAAAATTGAATTTAGTATTTTTGAAATATGGTTTGTTTAAGAACCCAATATATTTGAGCCTTCTTTTGTTTATGCCTCAGTAACTGTTCCACTAGCTTGCTTCCAAAGATGCAGCAATTTTTCCCTCTGCTTTTTGTCAGTTTCTCTAGAAAACCATGTATCTTCTTTAATGATTTTCTTCTCAAGATCTCTTCCAAGTAATTTAAAACTTCTTCTCTTTCAAATAAAAAAAAAAAAAAAAACATATGAAGAAATTCTATGAAAATTCTTATCACAAGGGATTGCAAGACTTATGTTCCTATCCAAATACAAATTCTCATCACATACACAGTACAGTCCATGATTCACAAAACCTATGGTATTATTGCAAAGCATTAAAAACATAAACACACAGGCATAATAATAAATCAGTAAACATTGTGTAAGAGGAAAATATAAAGAACACAGATGACTTCATACAAGGAAGGGACTCAAAGTTTATGGCTTCATAGAATGAAGCAGAATCCACAGAGAAATAAAATGTTTTAGTTCTTTAATTTGTTTTTATTCCCAGGAAGACACTTAGTGAACAATTAAACAAACCCCAAAACAGGAGGGCAACCCATGCACTACTGCTCTCAAACACAGCAGAACTGGAGAGACAATCTTTAAACTTAAAAAGTATTCCAGAATTAAGATGCCACTCTGAACAGATGAGATGGAGGAGTTTCATAGAACAAAGCTTAAAATCGGAATGCTTTGAGTTGGAAGGGACCTTAAAGACAATCTAATGCTCCCTGCCATGGGCAGGGACACCTCCCACTAGACCAGGTTGCTCAAAGCCCCATCCAACCTGGCCTTGAACACTCCCAGGGATGGGGCATCCACGCTTCTCTGGGCAACCTGTTCCAGTGACTCACCACCATCACAGTAAAGAACGTTTCCCCATCACCCTGTGTAGTTCTACCCAGCTAGATAGCCAAGCTTCACCACAACCACCCTCTCACTCCCCATCCTCAAAGAGAAAGGGCTGATGAGAAGGGCTCAAGGGTTGAGATAAGGACAGGGAGATCACTCAACAATTACTGCGGGAAAAACAGACTCACCATAGGGAGACTAATTAAATTTATTACCTATTATTAAAAAGATAGAAGTGAGAAACTAAAAAAAAAAAAAATCCCCCCATCCACCCACTTCCAACTTCTTCCCCTAAGCAGTACATGGGAACAGGGAATGGGGGCTGCAGTCAGTCCCTTACGCTTCATCTCCACCACTCCTTCACAGTCCCTCTCTGCCCCTGCTCCATGTAGGGTCCCTCCCATGGGATGCCGTCCTTCCCAGACTGAGGCTGGGGGCTTCCCACAGGCAGCAGCTCTTCAAGAACTGCTCCAAGATGGGTCCTTACCATTGGGTCGGTCCCCCAGGAGCAAACTGCTCCAGCACGGGTCCCCCACAGGCGGCAGCTCCCCCCAGACCCCCAACCCCCTGCCCCTGCGTGGGCTCCTCTCCACGGGCTGCAGCTCTGGCCCGGGGCCTGCTCCTGCGGAGGCTGTCCATGGGCTGCAGCCTCCACCAGGCCACATCTACCTGATCCACTGGGGGCTCCTCCACAGGCTGCAGCGTGGAGATCTGCCCCATGGGCTGCAGGGGGACAGCCTGCTCCACCAGGGGCCTCTCCACAGGCTGCAGGGAAACTTCTGCTGCGTGCCTGGAGCACCTTCTGCCCTCCTGCTGCACTCACCTTGGGGTCTGCAGGGCTGGTTCTCACTCCTCACTCTCCAGGTGCTGTAGTATAGCATTTTTTTTTTTTTTCATTTCTTAAATATGCCCTCACAGAGGCACAAACAACCTCACTTACTGGCTTGGCTCTGGCCGGTGGCAGGATCCTTGGAGCCGGCTGAAACTGGCCCTTATCTAACATGGGACAGCTTCTGGATTCTTCGCACAGAGGCGATCCCTGCGAGCTCCTGCTACCAAAACCTTGCCACAGAAGCCTGAAACAATTTTTAAAATTCATTTATATATTTGGCACATTGATGTTAGGAAGCATGGGTCTCTTAACAGACTTGGTGGCTGTTGTGGTTTAACCCGGCCAGCAGCTAAACACCACACAGCCGTTCAATCCCCGCCTCCCCCCCCCCCCCTCTCTGGGATGGGGGAGAGAAATGGGCTAGCCAGCCCTATATATTGTTCAGCATGATGTCAGATGGTATGGAATACCCCTTTGGCCAGATTGGGTCAGCTTCCTGGGTCTGTCCCCTCCCAGCTCTTGCTGCACCCCCAGCCTGCCTGCTAGCAGGACAGAGCGAGGAGCTGAAAAGTCCTTGGCATAGTGTAAGCATTGCTCTCCAGCAATTGAAACATCAGTGTGTTATCAGCACTCTTCTCATCCTAATCCAAAACATAGCACCCTACCAGCTACTAGGAGGAAACTTAACTCTGTCCTAACTGAAACCAGGACAGTGGCTTTTGAATATCCAGTCAAAATAGAAAATAGGTGACATAACTATGCTAATGGGGAATCTTTTTAGTTCAAGTTACAGAAAACTGCATTTTGGAAGAGCTATGGAAGCAAAATAGGTAGTCATTTATTAGTAGTCAGGACAGCCTAGTTGTGTTGGGTCTGTCTGGGATGGAGTCACCTTTCCCTGCAGCAGCCCACACAGTGCTGTGCTCTGCACTCATAGCTGGAACAGCACTGGTATCACTCCAGTGTTATGTCTATTGCTGCATAGTGCTGGCACAACATCAGAACTCCTTCCAGGCCCCCAAGAGCCAGCAGGCTGGGGGTGGGCAATTGATGGGGAGGGGACATCACCAGGGCAGCTGACCTAAACCAACCAAAGGGATATTCCATAACACCTGATGTCACACTGAGCAATAAAAGGGGGCCTCTCATGGGGGAGGGTCTCTCCTGAACAACCGGTACGCGTTTTGAGGCCCTGCTTCCCGGGACGTGGCCGAACATCGCTCGTTGATGGGAAGTAGAGAATAACTTTTTTTTTTCTTTCTCTCTGTGCTTCCGCGCGGCCTTGTTGTTTCTTTTGTTTCTCTTTCTCCCCATTCCCCTTTCCTTAATTAAACCATTCTCATCTCAAACCTCGAGCTCTTTGTGTTGTCTTTTCTCCCCCTTCCTCTTTGAGGAGGGGAGGAGTGAGAGAGCGGTTGTGGTGGAGCTCAGCTGCCCACTCGAGTAAAACCATCACAATAGTGTAGCCAAATACCCTGCCTACACTAGTCTGTCCTGACTACTGGAGCTAAGGAAGAGGTGAGGTTGTATGTCAGCTACTAAAAGGAATGAGGGGAGATCATCTCCCAGCAAGAATCCCAACCTTTCCTTCCTTCTGTCCATAATGCAAGAGCAGCAAACTCAGCCGGTAAGCGTGCTCTCATCCCAGTTCTCAGCCTGCCACAACCACAAGGAGTAGATCCTCTTCTCTCAGGGAGTAAAATTCAATTTTAACATTTCTAACAAACCTTGAGACATTTTTTTCTTATGTCTGTCCCTCGTCCATATGACATATATCTAGTATCTATGTCTGGTACATGCAGTACATCAATTCATTAGCTTAATCTAGCATCCAAAACCAGCAACAATTATAGGAGTTTTCCTGTCTACGTTAATAGGCCATCTTTTCCCAAAGCTTAGTAGATCAGGTGAAAGGGAAAATAAATAAATAAATAAATAAATAATCTCGCATCCTTATTCTTTGAATTACTTTTACAGAGGTAAACAAAAAGGAATACCCAACACCAGCCATGGTCTTCCCATGTAAAGAAAGGAAAAGGTATATAAAGATGGTTCATAAACTGTAAACTATGCAAAAAGCAGGGCTTTGTGATTCAACCTGGAACACAGAAAGGCTGTGCATCTTCTGAGATGGAAAGCAAATACAGAAGAACATTTTCATTTGTGGTTACTGCTGCAATATCACCCCTACTGTGTTATGGCTTATTGTAGAGCTGACACGCACCAGTGAACAAAATTTGCTTATCTGTTAGAGAAGGACTCTAGACATTTACATTCTTGTAGCTTTGCTACAAGGTCTTTAAGAGACGCTGCCAAGTAATTTCATGTGCAGGAACTCAACTGAATTGCCCAGTTCGAAATTCGGTTGTCCTGATTCTTTCTGTAATGTTGTGAAAAGAAAGGCAGAAATGAGCCCAAATTCCTCTCAGGCCTATTTCTCCCCCTCAGGATAGTTCAGAAGAATCTCAGTCTCTGTATTCAGTTCCCCAGTGAGACAGCAATAGTGCTTTAAGACACAGGAAAGAAATGAAAATAAACATGTTACAAGACGGGCAGGTACTCGCATATTATGATAACAGGGTCTCACAAATTCTGATGAGAAACAAACATAAAGATAAAAATAAATGCAGTTTTATGGAGACTGTTGTAAAAACATCTCATTCCCCATATATGTTGTTTACATGGAATATAAAGTTTTTCATTCTCTTTCATTACTATATGTTACTTCATTACTAAAAAAAATCCATATACTAGTGGTCTTTTCTTGTGAGGGACCATCTGTTAAGGGCATTGTGATTTTCTGCTGAGAAAACTATCATATAGACAAAATTTGGAGTAAAATGATTTGAAATGAAACATATGTATATATATATACTTCCCATATGGCCTGAGAACTCATTCTTAGAGTAACTCCTTCATTTTCCACACTATGACAGCAACATTACGATTCAAAACATATTTTTCATTAATACACTGTCCACAGATCAACATTTGTAGTACAGCAGAAAAGAATACCTATAAGTTGCATCAAATTACATTAGCATGGAGAGTCCTGAAGGATATCTCCTATTAAAAAAAAAAAAAAAAAAAAAAAGTGATTCGCAGTCCTGAAACCTGTATTTCAAATATATCACAATGTAAAAACATCTCCCTAGGACACTTCTGTCATTTTCTAACATTGTATATTGCAGCACAATTTCTTCAATTTCTTTATTTGAAGATTTTTTTCTGACTACTAAATTAAATTGGAGCAAACTGTATTGGGTTCCAGAAGTAAAATGAACCATATCATGTCAGAGTTTTTAAACACAGCAGACCCACAAGTGCCTACTGTCAAGGGAATCCTTTTCCAAGCTGTCATTTCCAAATCCATTGGATAGGTGTGTGATGAAGACTAAACTAAGATAAAAAGGAGAGCCGATAAAGTACACAGCAAGATTAAGAAACAGTTAAAACTAAATGAAGAGTTGGCAAGGAAGTGACTGATGATTTGGAACCTGATATTTATGAAAGGCTAAAGCATAGTAAGTTGCTGAGGTTATTGTATCTTTCTAGCAGTGACATCTGGTTTCTTGGAAGATTCTGTAGACAGTAAGTACCTCAAAGTCATTTTTAGCTTTGCATTTGTTCAGGCTACTGAATCTGAGGGGATTGAATAAACTCTTCTATATAGTTCTTCCTACAAGGCATTTATCTACTATTGTTGCGCTACAGAGTAGTACAGCAAATTCAGCATACTCCTATCCCAAAAATATGTGCTTAAAGAAACATACATATTAAAATGTTTGTTTACCCAGCACATTTTATATTTCATTTAGAAATAGTGATATACAAATTTCAGTCTGTGTTAAAAGGAACTGTATAGACATGACAGTATCATACCAAATAGGCTTTGTCCTGTGCATCCAGGATCATACCTGCACACTCAGAAAATATTTGTTACTGTTTTTATCTGTTTGGGCCCTTCAGAACCAATACAGATGAGAATGTATGAAAAAGATTTCACTCTGTCCAGCTGACAGTGTTGTAATTTTCTGAGAATTGCCTCATCACTTATGCCTAAGGACATTACTAAAGCAGTACTGAGAGCAGAGTTTCATTATTTCTGGGAAACATCAGGACAAATCAGTAACTACAGGCTACTCACATTTTCAGAAACACCTTGAGATGTGAGAGTGGTAATTTAAAGTTTGACTAATCATAGAATCATAAAATGGCTCAGGTTGGAAGGGACCTTAAACCTTCATAGGCAGGGATGCCACCCACTAGATCAGGTTGGCCAAGGCTGGCTCCATCCAGCCTGGCCTAATCCTAATGTTTAAGATGGATTTTGATTAATTTCAACAAAAGACTGTAATAATTGTCTACCATCTGTAATAGAGAAGCAAGACCAGACAACAGAAGAGCCCCCTTCCAATACAATGTTACTGCTAGTAAAATAAAATAAATTAACACATGAAGTTTTTAAATGCTAGAAGGAGACTCTGAATCTCTAGTGCTCTGGTTACCAGTTTACCAGACCAGGATTACATTTGCAAAGTGTATTTATGTGTCTTAGTGACTAGTTAATAGTCATTTAGTATTTACTGACTTTAAAGGGAGTTAAGCAATTAAACCCCTTTGTTCTTATAGCACTTGGTTCTTACCAAAGAGTACAGCACTTCTAATTTACTGGTATGAAAAGGGAGCATGAATTTTACAAAATCCAATCCTTTATTGGGGCTTTGTTATTACCTTCAAAACCACTCAGTGGGTGTACTGGTAGATAGCAGGACTCTTCAACTTGTGACCCATTAACTACTTTTTGTCAATAAGCTGAAAAAAAATATCTTGTGAAACATTGTCATCCCTTGCTTGTTCTAAACAAAGTTCTCCTCCAAACACCTATCTGAAGAGCCCTGGTCATGATTTGCTTTGTACCTCAGTGGTCCAAGAAGCTACACTGACCCCTACAAGTTGCCACTGCCCTCACTAGCAGAACAGTCACTGAAGAGCCAAAAAAAGAATCACCCTCAGCTTGCATTAGCTGCTCTTTCTACAACAGATTTGGCAGAGCACTGGAATAGAGGTGATAGAAACTTAGTGGAAAAAAAGTTTGAGTCATGATTTTAAGCAGGCTGTGACACTGACTGAAAAAGTAAGAGAAATCTAGTGGTGTCACAACAGAGCAATACAGGATCTCAGGATTCTCTGGTGTTAGCTTGATAGGAATCAAGATAAAACACCAAAGGAAGAATATAACATTCAGTAGTTGTGAAGGAGCTGAAGAGGGAAATCAGAAGATTTAAGAGACATTTTACAGAATGGGAATGAGGAAGAAGGTAATTTGGGGTGGTTATACGAGTAAAAATGAATAACTATATGACTGATAGCAAGATCTATGGGTTTTCTGGGTTGACATTAGGGTAGGGAGAGAATATGGGGGAAACATCTGCTAAATTTCTGAAGGGACATGTTTCTTACAATATACATAGGCTGAGGATGCAAAAGACCATGACAATAGGAAGTATGAGTAGATGTCATCCTCCATGCTCACACACATACACGTGAAAGGAAGCAGAAGAATGGAGTTATCCAGGAGACCGCAGTAGTTTGCTTCTAGTCCATAACTACTAATCACATGCCATTAAAAATAAGGGATCTTCACTGAAGACCAAACAGATGCAATTGAATAAATGGGAAAGATGTAACTAAGAACAACTTTACCAGAATTCCATCTGAAGGAAAACCAACTACTGGTCTGCTGCTTTATAACTCTAAAGAAACTATAATTTTAAAAAGTCATACACATCTTCTGCTTTCCCTGATAAAATTTATGGCACTTCATAAACTACTTAATCATGAACTTACTAGTGTATTTGATTAATGACTGGGGTGAGGAAAAAAGGTCATATTTTATCTGAAAGAAATGACACTGCTGTAACTTTGAAAGCTATAACTAAGCTAACTCTATAGCAGAAGGGAAATGGCTTCATTCCAGTTTTTACTGCACTGATTGAGCTTTTAAATACTAAATAAATCTCTTTTCCTACATTGCTAAAACTTTCATTGTCCAAGAAAAAGCTTTACCATAAGAAGATATCAAATACATTAACAAAGTCTAATACAAAGTCTAATGGAGGGGAAACGGGAGGAGGGGGGAGAAGAGGTTTATTATAAGCAATCATTTTTTAAAATTCTTTGAGGCTCTTTTTTTCCCCTCCTTATATAGAAGTAGAGTTCCAGAATTAGTAACCTAAAGAATCTTTCTACCAAAGATATTATTTCAACCTTGGAATCTTTTTAACTAGGTTTATTTCCAGCACACAGTACTTTGGAGTCTAAGAACTTTCAAGTTTAACTCATAACGCTTAAGACTTGCAAAGACTTATGGAGATGTTGAACTTTAAACATAGAAGTAATTCCATCATTTTTTAAATTTTTTTTTCTCATGACTTCAGTGGAGGAATTTACATTTTTTAGAGTTAACTAGATGCACAAATATCTGCAGGCCCAGAATCCAACAGCAAGATAGCTGATGGGAAGCAGAAGAATCACGGGGGTAAATAACTGTCTCTCACAGCTGTTGTATTTATATAATAGCTCCAGAATTATGAGAAGACGCAGGACCAATATCTCAGATGGGTATAGTTTCAGCTCATTGAGTTACAGAAGGTTAAGTTACCCTTCTCCTTAAATGATGTGACAGCTGTGTAGAGGTAACCTTAAAAGTAAAGAAATAAGCTTTAATGGAGAGGTGGGAGTATTGATGTTAAACTGAATTTCAACTAAAATAAGAAGAAAACAGTTAAGTTTAAAAATAACTTTGTGGTTAGGAGGGCTCCAATGGATAGTGCAGGATTTTCCTACCTATAGAATAGGAATCTGAATTAATTATTTTTAATTCAGAGAGCATGTTCTAGAAAATAATCTATCAATTTATAATTTGTAGGTGGAAGAATGACATTTTTCTCACCTGGCCTTGCAAATCAAGGTAAAAGGGGAGCATGAATTCTTCACAGCATTACCTGAATCAAAGTAAACAGCTTCCTGTGGACACAGTAAGTCACCCAAAATGATGAAGGACTTTTTTTTTTTTTTTTTTTTTTTTCCATGAAATGCTCTTCTCTTCAAGCTGATCTTATTTTGTAGTGGAAGTGATTAAACATGAAAAACTAACCTCTATACCTTCTCTTAGAGCTGATTGCATTACCATAAGTATAACCAATGTTATAGTTGCAAATGAAATATCCAGGGGAAGCAAAAAGTGGAGCCTGACTTGCTCATAGAGTCATTTATTTTTTCCCTTTTGTCACTGAATCAAGAAAGTTTCCAAATCAAATCTAGTAGTTATCACCTGACCGCTGTGAAGTCCAGGCCAAACAGGCCATCAGTGCTACACAAGCAACATTTATTCAAAGCATTTTCCCTTTGATTTTAACTCCTACGAGTGTCACATATTTTATTCATCAAGTTATACCTGAAATTATATAGTGTCCTGACTTTACAGTAGAATCTACCACCCTGCTCTTCTTTTTCCAAATGATCGAAGTGCAGGGCTAACACTTGCTCTTACTGTTCTTCTGTACTCTGTTTCAGTTAATGTGTGAACTACGATCTATATATCTATATTATTTCAACAGGAGATGCTGAGAATAACTCATCATTTTTAAGAAAGGTCAATCTAGTACTGCAGAAGAGTAGGAACTTTGAATATGAATCTTTTCTTGTCAGAGGTCAGAACAGAAGCCAGATCTATATCCTGACAAATGCTTCTTGAGTATTTATCTTTGTTATTCCTAAAGATACCTCACTGAATGCTACCATTATAATGCATACATCTGGTCATGACTATGGTAATAGGTTTAAAGAGACATATTTCCACTAAAAGCATAAATTCATTCTCTTTGTTAAGGCATACTTAGTCAGTATTATCTGGCGGTATTACCTAAGTGTAAAAAAAAAAAAAAAAAAAAAAAAGCAAGAGAGTAAGTAGATATGAAAAATATGAGATTCAGAACATTTCTTTTTATAAGAAATACATATACATATATATTAACAAGTTTTAATAAAGTCCTCAAAATTAAAGAAGACTTAAATTAGTGCTTTGATTTTTAATCCACAGAAACAGGGAAAAATGCCAAATCTTGCACTGTGAAGAGGAAAAATTATTATTATAAATGCTATATTCAGGTCCTGTCTGAATACTATTACTATTACAGAGCTAAGAAATATACTATTAGGTGTCAAGATCCTTGAATCACAGAGAGAAGCTGAAGACTTATCTATGATAAACATCCACGTGTTACATTTTTGAATGTTGGAAGATCTGAATGGAAGTGAAACACAGGCTGTGACCTTTGTAACATGCTATACCTGATTTGATACAAAAATAAAAGCTTCAGATGATAGCTGTTGATCTGTACATTCACACATAATGAATACTGAAACTGCCTGTTGAGAAATGCAAAGCAATTTTTGGAGTTCACTCTGTGCCCATTACATACACTGGTAGCACTGGTAGTTAAATCTGGACTCACAGGACTCATGCATTTTTCAACACGTATCTGACAAAAAAAAAAAGGGGGGGGGGGGGGAAGGGGAGGGGAGGAAAGGGGAGGAAAGGAAAGGGGAGGAAAGGAAAGGGGAGGAAAGGAAAGGAGGGGGGAGGAGGGGGAGAAAAGGGGAGGCAGGAGGAGGGGAGGGGAGGGGAGAGGAGAGGGAAGGGAGTCATGCTCCCTTTTGTATATTCTTATGATTTAAGAAGTATTACACTCTTTAAAACAGCTTCGAATGAGGTGGTGGAAAAGGTTCATGCCAGCTATTATAGCAGTGCTTACAATTCAAGTGAATATATGGCATTTAAAGGACCTCAGCTTCTAAGACACCTACTATGTTTCATGGAGAATAACTTCTTACACAAGCTTAAAATATAAAATCCAGTCTGTGAATGCCTTGTTTCAAATTTATTTTTTGATTTAAAAAGGAAAAAATCCACAGAAAAATAATGTTACCAAAAGTTTGGAAAGCCTATGCATACACCAAATTTGTAAATGGAAGAGCAACATTTTGTTAACTGGAAAAAAATGGAAGGGGAAAAATGGGATAGGGATACATCATTAATATATATAGGATGTGCTTCACCTATACCTAGAAAAATCATGAAACAGGCTTGAATTCCCTATATCCTGTAGGGTTTACCATAAATACAGCATATTGTAAGAACTGGTCAAAGACAATGTAGCTAAGCTAACTGGACATATGCTATCTCATTTGCTGCTGCACTCTTAATCTTCTTACTTAACAGATCATGATATTCAATTATCCAAATTGCTTTTAGCGTGTTCAGAGGCTAAATAGCCATAGTACATAGAGGAGAAATAAAATAAGAGCATATTAATAATTTTACAATGGTCAGGAAGTGAACTTGTACCTCCACTGGCATCCAAATATTACATTTGCTATGGTCTGCTTATTGTTTACAAAACTGCATCACATGAAGGGGTTCCAAACATTGATTTCGTTAGTCACAGACTAAACCAATATAACACTCATTAACTGTGGATGTCAATAGTTATTAACAGGCTCCCAAAGGCACTTTCCTTTTAATGTCAGTTATATTCTTTTTGCATGGTTTTTAATTATAAATTAAAACCAACAAACCCTAATAAGAAAAAAAAAAAAAATAGGTTAAAACAGTTTGTTGCTTGGCATTTTTTAAAAGAGGAATATGCATAATATTACATAATTTTGAACAGAGATATGTATTTGCTATTAATAAATTATGTTTTCATTGTATTATGTACATCTTTACCTGTTTTAATAATCAAGGAACAAAAATTACCCATTCTAAAAATAATAATAATAATAATAATGAAAATTTATATTTTTTAATGAGATAGTTGCTCTCAAAAAGGCTGTCTGCAAATACCATTTTATGTGGCAATGTATTAAAGTTTCCTGCATTAGCCAATTTAATCCACTAAAATCGCACATAGTAAAAGAAAAGTGAAAATATTTTCCAGGATTTGTTTTGAGAATCTTCTGTTATCAGCTGATGCAAAAAGAGCATGGAGGCAGAGTTTCACATAAAAGAGAAGCTATCTATTGATCTGCATAAATGTGAAAATACTTTAGACATTAATTTATAATTTAGTCACGGCAAACACTAACTTTTGCCATAGACATGCATTAGCAAGAATTGTATAGACTTTGCAGTAAAACAGAACAAAAGGAGGTTCCAAGCTCTTGCTGCATTCAGCAGCTATGGATTCACACACACAGCGATGGTTCCTAGTTACAAGACTGACATCCAGCCAACTATTATAAGGGCTGCTTCAGAAGTGTCGATGTAGGAACAAGTCTTGCAAATTAATTAATGAAAATTGGTTGTTCATTCTTGCAGCTGCAACCATAGTAGAATAAGGATTAGAAACTCCTCTTGCTAGACAACTGAAACCCCAAGGAGGCAGCCTCTGCAATATTTCCAATATTTCACGATAATTGCCAAATATGGAATTATAACTCAAAGGAGTACATTTCAACATTTCTTGATGGCTAACATAAATAAATTATAAGTTTTTAGGTCAAACTTGGAGTTCTAAGGGAAGGCATAGTCTTGTAGTAAAGTAGAATTAAGGACAAGGGGAGCATTGAGTTTAAAGATCCTTGTTAGCAGGCATTGAATCAACATGGCAGTAAAGATATCTGAAATAGAGTTTTACCTAGCAATTAAAACATTTGATTTTAAAGAGATTTATGTAGGATGATCCAAAGCCTATAGAAACTCAGAATCATATCCTTATTATACACTCTAAATATATATATATATAGTATTTTACTGATTTTAAACATTAAACATTTTAAACATTTTAAACAGGACATTAACATAAAATTTACTTTTATTACAATTTTAGCTAATACTCTTCATAATATAGTATCATTTGTAAATTCATTAGAAAATGCAAAATGGATTATTGCCAGTTCTTAAATAAAAAGCTTGGAATAAAACTGGGCATGAACTTGTATAAACAAACCATAGAAACAGAATGGTTTGGATTGGAAGGGACCTTAAAGCTCATTTAGTTTCAAATCCCCTGTCATGGGCAGGGACACTTCCAATGAGACCAGATTACTCAAAGCCCCATCCAACCTGGGCTTGAATACTTTCAGGGATGGGGCATCCACAGCTTCTCTGGGCAGCCTGTGCCAGTGCCTCACCACCCTCACAGTAAATAATTTATTTTTAATATCTAATCTAAATCTATCCTTTTATTTTAATGCCATTACTCCTTGTCCTATCCCCTGACAGACTCCCTGACAAAGAGTCCCTCCCCAGCTTTCCTGTAGGCCCCCTTTATGTACTGGAAGGCCACTATAAAATTTCCCTGGAGCCTTCTCCTCTCCAGACTGAACAACCCAAACTTCCTCAGCCTGTCTTCATAGGTGCTCCAGCCCCCTGATCATTTCTGTGGCCCTCCTCTGGACTCATTCTAAGGTCCATGCCCTTCTTGTGCTGGGAGCCCCTGCACTGAATGCAGGGCTCCAGGTGGGGTTTCACGAGAGCAGAGCAGAGAGGGACAATCACCTCCCTCACCCTGCTGGCCATGCTGCTTTTGATGCAGCCCAGGATATGGTTGGCTTTCTGGGCTGCAAGTGCATGGTTCCAGCTCATGTTGAGCTTCTTGTCAACCAACATCCCCAAGTCCTTCTCCTCAGGGCTGCTCTCAGTCCGTTCTCCACCCAGCCTGTATTTGTGCTTGGGATTGCCCTGACCCAGATGCAGGACCTTGCACTTGGCCTTGTTGAACCTCATGAGGTTTGCACAGGCCCACCTTTGGAGCCTGCTCAGGTCCCTCTGGATGGCATCCCTTCCCTCTAGCATGTCAACAGAATACCTTCCTCTTGAGAGATTTACCTCATGTAATCTACTAGGTAGATGCTGTGGTAACAGGATTATTGGTCAATCAACCTCTAGTTGAACTACGAGTGTTTTTAGGACTTAAAATTTCACTTCTAAAGATAAAATTACTGCTTGATATCCAGTACTTAAAAAATCAGACAATTATTTATTTTAACCAGAAAGTGTTCACTCTCCTTTGAATTTGTGCATGAAAAATTGACTCTGTATATAATTTAACCATTGAGACTAGAAATAGCTAAATCTATGATACAAAGCAAAGGTACAAATGATGAGAAAACCAACACTGAAACAGACTGTACAAGGAATTTCTTTAAGACATTAATCAGACCTAAACCTGATTAAGTGTCTAATTGGCTTGATTACTGATGGCAAGAAAACATGCTATATACCTATTCATGGTAAAAGGGTTATAGAGGCTTCAGGGCAGTTGAATGAGCAAGATGTTTAGAAGACTAAAAGCAGTGTTTTCTAGAGCAAAATTATCACCTGAGCAAGCAGACTGTGAAAATGGCAGCATTCCTCCCAAGCCATCTACAAAACAGGTATAGTCTATTTTTTATAGGCTCAGTAATATAATATTTTGTTTGGAAAGTATTTATGTAACTAAATATCATAATAGATGACATTTTCAAGCAAATTTACTGCAAAGGATATAAATCATTATTTAGCAAAAACAAATGAATACCTCCCCTCCTTCCTCCCACCTCTTCATTATGAGGAAAGATTTCCTCCTTTTGCAAAGTACTTGCCAAATAGGACTAACGTGAAATAGTACAAGCTTATGAGAGGCCTCGATCAACATTTCAAACAGGAAATTATAAATATTGGTATGACTGTTTTTGTTGTGCTGAGGTATTCCTCTTCATGTTGTTCCCTGCTGGCAGAAAATGCCAGTATATTCTTTCTGAATATTGGAATGCAATACAGGTATATATTACTCTGCTTCCCAATAACTGTTAGAAAGGCAAAGTATTTTAGTAGCTTTAAAAATATATATTTTATTGTGCTTGTTTTTATTAATATAACTCTGATTTGAAAACTATAGTAAGTCATTTTAGTCTACAGTTTTGGTTTTGTCGTTGCTTTGTTTGTTTTCCTTTGTAGTTCTTTACTGTAAAAGTTAACTCATCTTTTCCATACTAGTTAATGGAATACAAAAGAAGCAGAAGAATAGATACTCTTCACTTGTTACCTTTGAATATATATATTTTTAATCTTTTCCCAATAATGTCAGAGAAAGTGTTTTGATTTGTTTTTTGTTTTTGTTTGTTTGTTTCTTTTTCACAAGGCAAAAAGGCCACAGTTTAAGGTTTAACCAAATAATTAATATTGTGAAACAGTCTGAGCTACTACTCTGAATTTGGGCTTACCAAAACAATTGAAACTAAACTTATGAAGTTAAATCTAAGTGTCTTTTTAACATGTTCATAATAGTCTAGATGTACCAAGACTCTGACTTAAATTCTGGGAATCTTGATTTATATGTACAAGAGTTCAATAAAGTTGATGGCTTTAAGTAAAAACAATAGAAACATAAACATTCATAAGATTGAATCATTTCTTAGAACTGGTGAAATTTTCTTAAACTGATCATTTTATACAGCTTCAGGAAGATGTGTGATTTAAAGCAGCCCAACTACAACTCAAATTGGATTTAAGATGTTTACAAACATGCAAAAAAAAATAAACCAATTGTTTGAGTGGATGTCAATATGGAGTCATCTGTTCACCAAAATGGCAAAAACTGTGCATGTTCAACAAACTATTCATGTACTGCAGATCTGCAGGCAATGATCTTGTAGACAGCAACATCTTGCTATGTAGTAAGAACCCTTGATTCTGAGTCACTGGTTGCACAGATATTCTGCAGCCCAGTTACTTTGGACACACAGTTCTCTAGTATTTTGCCAGTCTTTAGAGGTGAAAAAAGAGCCTGCCATCCTTTTCTGAAATTTCTTTCAACCAAAGTGAAGTCCATAACACAATAAAATAAAGTCTCTTGAAAGAGAACTGGATTCATCACTGTATTTTTATGCTCTTCAGTTACAAAAGACCTTCTCAGCCATTAATATAGAGCAAACCAGTTTTCAGAAGCTGTGTAAGGTATTAGCAGTTCACAGGAAACTAAATCAAGTAGTCTTATGAAAAGGAGCTGTGGAATCATGAACTCCAGTCAGCTAAAATCCAATGAAGAATTTAAAACAAGCTTTAAAATGTCACAGGGGAAAAACTGAAGTGTTGAAGTGCACATCACTAATTCCCACTGCTCTATAATTTTAGAGACAATTTCCATTTTGCTATATTTGTTTACAGTGGCATAAGTACTTAGGAAAATAAGTGAAGAGTGATTCCTTGTGGAGCAGGACAGTTTACTTTCTGGTACCAATAGCCTGAACACTGCACATAGTGAAGGGACCAACGTATCAGGGAAGCTGCTGCAGAATTGTACTAAATTAGGGAAATGTTTTGTATGGAAGATGGAGTAGTAGTAATACTTCTAAAGCACATCACATTTCTAAGAGCACAACTGCCTGTGCAGTATTAGGTATCAGAAGTTAAAGAGTTATAGGGAAAATTCCAGAGGTTACAGTGAAGCAGCTATGAAGGTCCTAGAAACCGTAAGTTCTCACTCATGAGGAAAAAAAATAAAAAATAAAAATAATAATAATAATAAAAAAAAGTTTTTGCATAGCTGAAGGTTATTTCAGCTTCTGCTCCCCTACTCTTCATCATATAGGATTACTCACATAAAATAGGTGTTTGAATAGCATTTAGGTCACTGAGAGTATTGTTCATGCTTGTTTTAAAGTTCTGCAAATCCATTTTTTTGAGTCAATAAAACATTATCTTAAAAAAAAAAAAAAAAAAAATCCTGAATCCAAACAGCTGAATTCTGTGCAGCCTGATACCTCAGTTGGCAAACTGCTCTAGGAAAATATATATACATATTTAGATTTCCCTTGAGACATGGATTACTTGTCGCACCAGAATGATTCCATACATCAATGCAATACCCAGATTGTACCACTGTTATATTCCACTTTTTATAAGATGCTTTTAAGATGGGGATAGATAAATAGGTCAATAATTAAGACATTTTCTGCCTGCAACAAAAGGCATTTAAAGAAGAAATGTATATAATAGCTGATAACTGTAGAGCATTATACTCATATTAATGTTCGTATCCTAGTAGGAGGAAGCCTGAAACAGAGAAAACAACCTTTGAAACAAACAAAAAAAATATGCAAGTATCTTTCGTATGCACAAAGATTCACTGTGATTTTAATTTATATATATATATGTTAACTTTTTGCAGTGAAAGTTGATACTGTCTCTGTATTTTGTAAAGACTGAAATCTGTCTCTGTGGTCAGGTAGCTCAAAACATACCAGGTCTATTGCCCTGCAGAAAGTTTAGGCAGATGCATGACTGATTCAGGGATGTAGACTGTCTTGTGAGTGGCAGTACTGAACAAGTCAGCCTTGACAACATAAAAGAGGCTCTGGGAATAGGCAGCAGCAGAACTTGAC
Organism: Oxyura jamaicensis; assembly: GCF_011077185.1. Classification (NCBI taxonomy): domain Eukaryota; kingdom Metazoa; phylum Chordata; class Aves; order Anseriformes; family Anatidae; genus Oxyura; species Oxyura jamaicensis. The sequence goes on along the minus strand of NC_048894.1, from coordinate 131,572,988 downwards.
TACATAACTTAGGTTGTGCAGCAGGTGTGAAGGCATCACTTTTTGATCTCAGTTTCCAAGTCCTTTTGTGAACCTAGCTGGAAATTCTGGTTCAAGAACACACACAACACCCAGAAACACAGCTCAGTAGGTGTCAACTTGATTAACTAAATTCCTAGCCAAGTCAAGCCATCCTTATCATTCTCAACAATGAACATTTATAGTTTCTAATCCTGTTTATTTTCTCAAGGGTGAAAATACAAAAAAAGATAAGCCACAGAAAGCTGAAAACAATACAACAGCAGAACCATTACCAAAGGAACAAGGTCAGTAAGCCATTTATGAGTGTTCAGAGATTATCTGAAAATATATATATATGTACCCTATATACAACTGTAAATAAAATTGTACCTCTTACAAATGCTCTGTCAGGTGCTGATCTTATTTTTTATTTCTAGGAGAACTCAATTCGTATTGACCCCAAACCAATGATTTGCTACAGGAATACTAGCACTGTTCAACGATAATAAAAGGCAACAAGCTTTCAAGCACACAATCCCTCCATCAGATTGTCCACTTTTATGAGCTAGTCTAACAAACCTATTTCCTCTTACTGTAATCTTGATTTCTTCTTAGGAACCTTTCTTTAAAATAAAGGCATTTACTAGCTTAAGAAAGAAAACTGCATATTTTAATGTATCTTTTGGGTATGTTTGTCAAATATATTTAAATAAATAAAAAGAGGAGATAGATAAATAGAGCTAGACGAACTGATATTCAACTCTTTTTGTGAACATGATTAATTGAACTGCCATTCAAGTTTTTTTGTTGAACAAACAGAAAAACTGCAATGCCATTAAAGAAAATTTGCCATCAACATTTGGAAGATTCCCATGCCTGGAACATAAAGCTCAGGGCAGTAATATGAGTTAATCTTCTTCCTAAACAGCTGGCTGCTGAAAACAATGGCAGCTGGCCATGGCTATTCTGCCCCTCTTAAAACAGACACAGAATGACTACTGCAGCAGCTACCAAAAAAAAGGGCTCTGGATGGGTTAAGCAACAACTATGTGTGGGCATTGGCCTTTGCCATCATCCCCTATAGCATCAGTGCTGCAGCCCTCTTCTTTTCCATCCTCCACTAAAACATCCATAGAAAAGCACCAAGTGCAGTTTTTCGTCACAGAACAATCTGAATTCCTTTTATTGAAGCAGAAAAGAATAGGTGGGGGAACATTCAGCTTTCTGTAATAAAGATAATTTAAGGAGAGAGGATCACTGGAAATAGACCATAAGGAAACTTGCATAATCCCTACTTGCACTTTGTATAATCATAACTAGTATCACAAGTCCTTTTCTCATATAATGAAACTTTAAACAAAGTACATTTAATGTAATTATCTTGTTATAAAATGGCTGTAGCACTAAATCAATGAAAAGTAAAATCTGACACGAATTAACTGTAACAGTAAGCCAACCATTGAAAAATCAAGTCAGAAGTTATGTGGCTTTTTAGCAACATTAAATCACAGATGCTAGGCTATGACAGATTGAAATATGCTTATAGAAAATTCTTCTGCTTCCACCCAAAATCTCATCTAACTTCATGAGATTAATGTAATTCATAAATCTATATTTCAAGGTAAAAACTATATTTTTTCCTTCTAAAATGTAAAATGAGCAGTAGCATAGAAGCAACTACCATACCAGTAACTGAAGGCTAGTATAATAGCACAGTTAGGCTCCATATTTGTTTATTTGTTTTTAAAAACAGTAGTTCTCTGGAAGTCTCAAAGCCTTACTTACAAATAGCCACAAAACAGCTTCTCCTTTTGTATGTGAGTATTAATGAGTTAGGTAGGCATTAGCCAAACAATACAGAGAATTATCACAGACACCAAACTGAATAAGGAACTCCAGAATCTCTGGGCAGAAAAGTGAGACTGCTTTCAAGCAGATCATGCCAAGTTTTAAATATAGGCTCTGCAATACTTGGTGAACTTTGTATCAGGCCTAAAATCATATGGACAGCTTCTGGAAGAAGAAAAATATCTGTAGGGAAGCAAATATTTAGAGACCAGACGCATAATTTTACAGTGTATGTACAAATTTTAAAAGAATTATTAAGACAGAGGTCACTCAAAACAAGTTAAGGAAGACTGGTGGAGACAGGAAAACCAGTTAGAGAAAAGCTTTTCCAAGATCTCTAAGTAGTTTCTCTGGTATAACAAGAATAATGTAGACTAATAAACCCCCTAATCATTGTCCCATGATGCAGCTCCACTATCCTGAAATGTAAACCAATGTCCTGAGCAGAGCTTATCTTCATCCCCTTTTTCTCACATGGCCAAAAGCAACCATCACCTTCTCCCACCCTTCTAGCACTTCACAAGGCAGCATGATGTTCCCAGCACAGATGAGAACTCAGCAGGCAGCACAATTTGAGCCTGTTTGGTTAAAACTTGGCCACTTACATCACTCAGCAACACCTGGTACTTTTGGCTTCTTTGTTGGCCACTCATTGCCTCATTCCCACCTCCTCAGTTGCCCTACCTCTCACTAGCTTGCTCTGTGATAAATTCTCTGCATAATTAGCTCATTCTGTAATTAATTCTCTGTGCTAAGTGGGCTTCCTCCATCATTAACTCATTTTTTAATTTATTCCCTGCATTTCTTTATGTGCTTAACAAAGTATGATTCACCTAATTAGAGGTTCTCCATGATATTGAATCCAATTTCTATAGTTTCTTTGCATACTTATCACCTTCCATAACTGACTGGCTATAGAAATCCTTCACTTGTTTTACACACTGTTGTTCAATAGCTCTGCTGATGGTTACACTATTTAGAAAGTTATGTCCAGTCACCTGCTTGCTGGTGTCTGCTTTATCACTCTCTTTAGCACAGTTTCTTTCATCCTAACAACTCCTTCCAGTGTGATTCTTCGCAATCCATCCTTTTTCCTTCCTTTTCTGTAGTACCACACATAAGTACAGCTCTTCTGAAGTCTGTCCTCCTTTCATTCCCATCTCACTTTTCCCTCACTAGAAACTGGCCTGTTTAGAATATCTTGTTTTTCAGTCTTCCTGCTTCTACAAAAATAAAAAATGTCTCAAAGAGTTTGTCCAGATTCACAGACATATTTATGGTGTTTTCTCTAAAGCCCACTGTGATATATCTTTGTTCTTGGTAGGACCTGAGAGAGAAAGTAGGTCTAAAACTATCCTAGGTATTTCTCTATACACTTTAATCACATGTCTGGATCATAAAGTAGACAGAAGCCTCCCTTCTAGGAGACTACCATGTTAATTTTTCAGTGACTCTTAGATTTTCATAGATGCTTTGGAAAATATATATATAAAAGACTATCTACTGACCCCCAAATGAAGTGCAAGTGCCAAGCTATAATGCAAATGAGAATCTGGTGCTTCTGACAGACTCAAAAAAATCTATATCTCAAATGAGAAGCACAGGTAGAGTCAAAATCAGCATCACTGAGTGTCGAGCACCTCCAAGGCATGATTACTCTAAAGGAACTTCAGTCCACTCCAGACTCTCTCACAGCAAGTACACTTATGCATTAGATACTCAAGGAACATTCACTTTTCCACTATAAGTTTTATTAAATAAATAACAGCATTTTTTTAGATTAGCCTATCTGTTGTGGAGACTCCTTCATGATAAGGGAGTTCAAATCCATATTTCTCACATTCCAGTGTCCTAACTACCCACATACAATCTGGACTAGAAAGATGGGGGTGGAAATTCTGTAACCTTCCTAATTGCTGGGCAACTGTACAGAGAAGAATGCAAAACCTGTGAAGATTGAGAAGGAAGAGTGAGTACAAGATGGAGCCTGATCTAACCTATGAGTTAATTGAAAAAGTAACCTTGTAGGAGGGAAGGAGAACTTTGATTTCAGCATTAAAACATTGTTGGTTGTTGGGTTTTTTTACTTGTTTGTTTGATTTGTTGTTGTTGCAGTTTGGTTTTTTGTTTGTTTTGGTTTGGTTTGGTTTGGTTTGGTTTTTTGTTTGTTTGGTTTTTAACAGAAAATAATTCCCAAAACAGGTATTTGTCCCTATCCAAAATAAGCAAAGCTCAGAACAGAGATTTCTTCTTACTAGATGAAAGCTTTGGTCACCAGTTGCTATATAAACGATGGTCACTCTCTCCCCTTGTACATAGCAATAAAGTGGATATATTTATTAAAGGGAAAAAAATCCTAGCACTAAGAAACTCCAGTTAATTTCTGCTAGTTAACCAACACTTGCCTGGACTACAGTCATGTGAGTTGTAAGCCTCTGAGAAGGAAGCTTTGAACTGAAGGTGAAATTTTACAGAAACTGTTCCCTAAAACCTCAAAATCCAGGGTATTTTGAAAAATAATAATAATAATAACAAATAAATAAATAAACAGATTAAGTGCAGCATTTTGATATCATAGAATGGCTTGGTTTGGAAGGGATCTTAAAGCTAATCTAGTTCAAACCCCCCTGCCATGGGCAGGTATGCCACCCACTAGATCAGGTTGGCCAAGGCCCCATCCAGCCTGGCCCTGAGCACCTTCAGGGATGGGGCATCCTCAACTTCTCTGAGCAACCTGTTTCAGTGCCTCACTACCCTTTCAGTGAAGAATTTCCTCCTAATGTCTAGTGTAAATCTATCTTCTGGTAGTTTAAGACCATTCCCCCTTGTCCTATTGTTATGTAATCGAGTAAAGAGTCCTCCATCCTTTTTATAAGACCCCTTTAAGTATGGAAAGGTCGCAATGAGGTCTCCCTGGAGCCTTCTCTTCTACACGCTCAACATCCCCACTTCTCTCAGCCTTTCTTCAGAGAGGTGCTGAAGCCCTCTGATCATCTTTGTAGTCCTCCTCTAGACTTGCTCTAACAGATCCACTTCTTTCTTGTGCTGGGGGCCCCAGACCTCGATGCAGCATTCCAGGTAGGGCCTCACAAGAGCAGAGTAGAGGGGAACAATCACCTCCCTCAGCCTGCTGGTTGCACCTCTGTTGATGCAGTCCAGGATGCAGCTGGCCTTCTGGGCTGCAAGTACACACTGCTGGCTCATGTTAAGCCTTTCATCCACAAGAACTCCCAAGTCCTTCTTCACAAGGAGAAGAACTCATTCTCTCAATTAGTTCTTCTCCCAGTCTGTACTCATGTCTAGGATTGCCCCACCCCAGGTGCAGTACCTTGCACTTGAACCTCATGCGGTTCACACGGGCCCACTTCTCCAGCCTGTCCAGGTCTCTTTGAATGGCATCTCTTCCTTCTGTTGTATCAACTGCACAACTCAGCACGGTGTCATCTGCAAACTTGCTGAGGGTGCACTTAATCCCACTATGTCATTGATGAAGATATGGAAATATAATGGGCTGCAGCTCAATAACCCAGACCTGTCAATGCAGAGACTTTTAAACCATAATCTTATTCCTTGTCTTCAGGTCCTTTACACTCTTCACTGGCACTCAGTCAGCAGGCAGCTATTATTCTGAAAATATATGGACCTTTTATTGATTATTTTGCTTCAACCTCGCTGATTTCTGAGTAGTTCTCCCTTGTACACAGCATATGTTTAAAAGCTTTACTTGGAAAGTCACAAAGGTGTGTATTTTGTAATGTCAGAGCTGAATTTTATCTCCTTGCATATGTTTACTTTTTGTTCAGTTTTCTGGGCATTTTCATGACCCTATAGCCACATCTTTCAAGTATTCATGAACATAGCTCCTGAACATTTCTGGGAGGCAAGGACCATCAGACAAATGGCTAACAGAAGTAACCCAATAAGTTTGTAGACCAGTTCTCTCTATTCCCACTCTACTACTTCAAATGCAAAGTCATTCTTTACTCCCACTACTTAAGAGAACCTGCTCTCTAGTTGATAACATTTAAGAGCGTTTTTGACACTTTTAATTATAATAATAGTTTTCAAAAAAAGGAAAGGATAAAAAAGCACTGATTTTAAGTGTTCAAAATTATGTTTCAAATGGTTATATGACACAGAGATAGCAAATAAGCAGATTACTCAACCATTAGCCGCTCTGTCTCCTATTAGTAGGCTCTACCCATGCAGTTTCCTATTTCAAATGCTGTCTAACCTCAAGTATTTCCATGTACCATTAAAATTGCCAGTATTGTTGTTTGTCTATTAAATAAAACAGTCTTGCCATATGAGCACAGATACCAAATCACAAAAGGTTTTCAGGAGAACATTAAATCTACATATTCAACAGAATAAAGATAAAAATTTCCAGGACTTTTTACTGAAGGAATACAAAAGGACAACATTAAACGTTCTTTAATTAAAGATAGCCGACATTAATCCTGGTAATAAACATCTGAACTGCTTGCTAAGGTTTACAGATCTATTATCTATATAGCATGTCATTTAAGAACAACTGTGAGTTAATATATTTTAAGCATCAGTATATTTTAAAATACCTTGTTGTAAAAATCACTAAGAAGTTAGTGGTAGAAGAATGTATGGGTCAATATCTTTAATTAGTACAAATTTCACACTGTACTAAGGTGCAATGATGAAAATACTGATGAAAATATACCAAAAATATATACATGCAACTCAGTGAGTTTTAACTAATCCTTAAAACAGCATATTGTGGATTCAAAGAGAAGTAAGATTATTTCAGATCAAGTTGTGTTAAAATGTGCTTTTGTACATACAAGCAAAGGAGAAGCCCAGGAAACTCTTTTTGCATGAAGACCCTAAGTAACTGTTGGCCATTAGAAGTTTTTCCTTCACATATGCACAACCATTTCAGAAAGTGAGGAGAAGGCTAGACAAGATACTTCTCAGAGTTGCAAGTACAAGGCAATAGAGCTGGCTGGGAATTCTGGGGAATTCTTCCTTTTCTGAAGTGTGTCAAAACAAGAGTACTTTTTTGTTCTATTCACAAGAACACATTTAACTGCTAATATTTATCATTTATTCATATCTTTATCTCTAAAAACTAGTATTTTGTTTGACATTTTGCTTTTCTTCATACCTTTTATTCAATGAAGAGAATACATCTGTGATGCTTAAAGCTGATTCTTATGGCTACAGAATGTGTATCTGGATGCAACTGATCCAAGAAATACAGCTTTTAATGTCAACCTAGTGACTGAGATAAATGCTTTTTTATTTTCTGGGAGGAAGTCCCTTCTCATTGGTGGGCTGCTACAGATGCACCTCGTGATGAAGGATAACCCCTAAGGTTGATGGTCTCCAGAGCACACAGTGCTTTCTGTCCTGTCCTTCAGCCTCCTGGTGATGTTTGCATGCACACAGCAGGGCTCAGATGAGAGAGAAGAGCCTGCTTGCTCAGGCAGTCTGTTTGCTGGCTCTGAATAGCAGGATGACAGCTCAGCTCCTCTGTTCCCACATTGGTCTTTGGAGAGAATAAGAGGAAGGAGCTGTCCAAGCCAGCGTGGAGAGGTTGTAATTGTCTTTTGCAGGTCTAGAGCTTTTGAAGAACAGCAAGAATTGGATTGGAAGTAGAATAAATGATGAATTAATATAGCATGATTGACTCTGCACTTTTGTTTGCTAAGTACTTACTGTGTCAGGAAGTAGCGTTATATGCTCTACTGGTGGAAGGATCATGATAACCTTGAAGGCCACAAGCTAACATTTATCGCAGAGGATCCATGGGGTTTTAGAGTCCTTTGATGGCTTTGCCTATTGTCTGAAGAGGAGTCTACAACATTTCCTTGTGGCTAGGCCCATGTCAGAGATTTTTGGATCCACAGATACTTATGTATGCTCAGGACTGAACACTTTAGATGAAACAAAATTATTAGGGTGAGAGTGGTGACTCTGCAGAGCTGTGTCAGGGCATTGGCAAATCTACCTATACCAGTACCTTCCTCTGTGGAAAAAGGTCCTTAGGATTAATGCCTACAGTTTAGGGACAGTTTGTATGTACAGTACTGGATTTTAGAAACATGAAAGTTAAAGAGTAAAATCTCTTTCTAAAACATGAGCAGGTTTAAACTAAAACCAAATTTGCCAGCTCTTCCAATATTATGCTTAGCCGCAAAATCCTCTGCTTTTCATGAAACCTTACCTCCTGGTTTCATGTGATTAATACAAAGAACTCTAAGTTTTATTAAAGAAAAAAACAGACTTTCAGACCTGTGGAACTGCAGATAGAGACAGAGAATATATATATACATATATATATACATACATATATATCAGTCAAAAAGTCTTAAAAATAGAAATAAGTACAAATAATCTAAAAATCCAGATCCAGAAATAAGTACAAATGATCTAAAAGGTATTGGAGATTAGAGATTTTTTCTCTACTGAAAAATGGGAAATATTCTGCTACAGACTATTCTTCAAGTGTGTATGTGTTTGGAAGCAGAAAATCAAATTAATTTGGAAAGACTGTCAAGGCACTCTGTTCAAAACAGAAGTGAAAACTGAAGATAAAAACTGCTTTATGGAAACAACAAAGGAGCTGAGCAATATCAAAATAAGTTAGGTGTACTCTTCCAACATGCCAAGATTTTTGGCTACTTTAATCTAGGAGACAAGAATAAACAATGAAGGTTTAATAATATCAGCATTTGGCTGGGACCATGTTCAACTTAAGATAACAGGTAAAAGACTGATATCCCATCAATATCCCTTTTTTATGACTATTTTGCTTGTCATAAGTCTCAGTCACAGAACAAAGATCTGTGGACAATGAGAAAAAAAAGAAAAAGAAAAAGAAAAAAAAGACTATGAAAGGGAAATGAACTGGTCTTATAACCTGTATTTTGTTCCTAGCTCCTTGCTATCCTAGGATGATCACTCACATGATTTCAATGGTTTCAGTAGGTTTCAGTGGGCCTCTCACTTTAACCAGGTACCATTTTGAGGGATTCCTTTGAATAGTGTTTTGCTCAAAAATTTTTACTTCCACAACTTGAGTTTTTCCATTCCGTCTCAAAAAAAGAACCAGCAACATGTCTCCCAACTTGGCTTTAAATTATATTATTCTTACGGGCAGGCCAAATGATCTAGAATATTCTGACATCAATTGGCTGCATTCCTCAACACCTGTAATAGAGTGGCAGCTTTAGCTACCTATGTTCTACTATAACAGGAATGGAAAATATTTTTTAAAAATTAAAATCTCTTGTTTTCCCAAGTAAGCCTGGATCCATCTGTTTTGAATATTGCTTTAGATGGTTGCACTTTGGCATAATTCTGCCTTCTTTTGCTCACTCGTGATTTCTTTACCATGATCAAATTTATTTAAAGCCAATAGAAGCATTCTTGGCTGTCCTATGAGCCTTGCCATCTACCTGATTGATTGTTATTTATTCTAGAGACCAACTCTTGCTCTCTAAGTCTCTAAGTGTTCCCTAAAATGACTACCACATTGTTCCTTTAGGTCTTTCCTTTGGGGCTGGTCTCAGAAGTCAGAGCAGTGTGAGTTAGATTCTCCAAGCATTGAAGAGTGACTAGGGCTTTTTAAATGTGACTACACAGACAACACTCCCAGTTTTGCACATAAAGAAGCAACTAAAACTTGACATGCAGTTGGCAGTGATGGCAAACCCTGATATCCTAATCCTAATAAAAAATAAAACCTATGAGACTGGAGATTTATGAACTCTAAAATCTCATGGAAGTTTGGAATATTCATGGGTTTCGATGTTTTCCATTGGTCTGAGTCCACTCAGCAGGTAATGGTCTACATGGGCCAAGACGAGAATATCCAGCAGGCTGAGAAGCCATTATCCTTCTGCACTGGGATACTTATACACAAGCACCATATTTTTTGTGACTCTGTGGTCTTTCCTTCCAGTACACATTGTCATTCCAGAGACAGATAGTCTTATCCAGAAGCCTGTTACTCTATTTAGTGTATCTACACCGCTATTTTATTTCAGATGAAGAATTCCCTTCTGACTTGAATCTCTTTATTTTTCCCCACTGTGTTTTAGTTTTTCACTAAAAAAAAATAAAACTAAACTAAACTAAACTAAACAAACTAGGATTGCATGACTGGTTTCCTTTAGAACAGAAAATAAACAAGAAGAAGCACATCATGAGTATACCTATTTTACTTGAGCTGCTGTTAGTCACTTAGTTCAGAGTATTACAATAGACCCAGTTTGTCACACAGCTACTTCAAACAGATATATAGTTGATGCCAGGCCTTCAACACCATTTCACTGTAATGATTGCTCGTATCAGGTTGCATTTCCTGTTCATATAGATATAGCTAGAGGAAATTGCTATAAAAAAAAAAGAAAATTCCCAAAGTGAGATAATTAGAAAAATGTTGAGATTTGTCATCCTGTCATTCCTGAGTTCATGGCTTTTTTTGCAGGAAGAGTCAGGGCACAGAGAACTGGACAACTACAATCCATGTATTCAGAAGAGAGCAGAAACAGCAGAAAGTGATGAAATTTTTTGCTCTTGCATCTCCTTTTCTACATCACGTTATGTTGACAACAAAACCATGAGAGGATTGTGTGTCAAGGAAAGCATAGAGTCAGTAGTATCATTGGTAGAGATCCTCTGGGGTAAGGGTTCAAAAGCATTTTTACAGGTTAAGGGGATTTTTACAGAACATTTTCTGATTCAGTAGAAATATCCACAAATTAGTCAGTTATAAATACTTCAAAAATGGTTTTATTCTCTGTAACCGCAGCCCCTCCTAGATTTTCTTAAAGAGGAGATCTATGAAATTCCTAGAAGAAATCAAATTTATTTCACTATGTAATTATATTCCCTATGTTAGAAGCCTGAATCCATTTTAAAATCCCTCCCTTCTAAATAAATAAATAAATAAATAAATAAAAATAATTAGAAAAATAATCTTTTTGACTATAACTCAAAAGAGAAGTATTTTAAACCCTGTAATCAAAAGGCAAAAAATCTTTTCATCCCTTCTTGAACCTTCCTGGTGTCAGGAACAGTAGCAGACTTCTCACCTCCCTGCATGTGGGTTATTCTCTTCCATGAAAATCCTTGTGTGGACCCTTTGGGCAAGATGAAATATTCCCCAGTATTATATTTCCAATAGACTTTTCCTCAAGATAGTACTGTGAGACTAACTGCTGCAGAAAGGAAATAATAATCCGCATTTCTATTAGCTGGGCAAGACACCGTTATCAATTTAAGCCATAAATCCAATAGAATGTCAGAGTTTTAAATGGAATTTCTCACAAAAATCTTCCCAGTTTACAGCTGATAAGTAAGAAAAATCCTGTAGGCTATCTCTTCATATTTTATAGTGCTTCATTTCTCCCAAGGATTATTTGAAAATTAACCCCTAAACTTGCTAAGCCAAAACAACCAGCACATTGGGGATCACAGATTTCTTTGCCTTCTCTTCAATTCCTTGCCTGACTCTGGCTTGAGTATTTCTGGCATTTTCTTACTTCACACTAGGCCTTGTCTTTGATCCTGTTTAAGATGCAAATTTCTGTAAGAGCAGCAGGGCTTCCACAGGGTATTCTCACTTCTTAACCTTAATACTAAGAAAAAAAAAATATCTCCAGAAATGCCCCACTGGTCCTGTAATCAGTTATTCATCTTGTAAAACCTGAAATTCAATTCAAGAAGCATCATGCCCACTTCCAAGAAATACCTGGAAGAAAAAAATATCTGAATATATGGTTGAATGGGAGTAGTTTAGCTTAACAAGTCCTGTAAACAAACTGATCCATTGTCCTTCACTGAGTTTTGTTTCAACACCATTTCAAGCAATCCTTTTCCAGATGGGCAGCGTAACAGTTTACTGCTCTGACTGGTTGTACCGCTCTGAAATGAATACCTCTCCACATATGGAGATTAACTAACAGAAAAAAAACTAATCTTACAGTGTCTATCCAAAATACTCAAGGTTTTACTTTCTTTGAGCTGTCTTGAATTTAAAATTGATACACACAACAAGCTCCTAATTTATTTATTATGATGTTTTGCTGCCAAGCTTTTCCCTCTGTAATCGTATTACTTAAAGTATTTATGAAGGTTGGGTTTGATCCTCCTTTATGCAAAGTGGCATATTGATGACAGGTTTCAAATAATTTTTCAGCATGAAAATTCAAAATAAAGAAATAGGACTAATTGGAAGAATTAATCATATAAGGACACTTAAATAGCCAGAGAATATACCATTTTCATAGGGGAAAGTGAAGCAAACTTCTTGCTAAACTCCTTTAACAAAGTTACTTGTAACAAATATGAAGAATTAGACTAGGCAAAGTTCCACACACTCACATCCTTAATGATATATTTCAATCATAATTTACTCAGAAACAACCAGGACTGTCATAGCAGCTGAAGCAACAAGAGACTTAAAGCAATTCAAACACTAGAGTATAAATAATGCTATCAGCATTTGCTATGCATAAGCAAATAAGCTACTCTTCATTCTTCCTTCTGTATTTTACGATGTATTTCAAGACAGATCTATCTGTCCTCTACTTATTTTTTTAAATATGTACACACTATAATTCTATGATACTGCACAAGTTCTTGTTGCTTATAAATATAAAAGAGCTCTATATTCACCATTGTTGAACTGCTTACAAATAAATCAAGATCAAAAACCACTAAATTTCACATTCTAAAAGATACACTCATCATAAACATGTTCTGTAGAGCTGGCACTGAAATAGATTTATGTGGGAAATTATTCAAAGGTCTAGAATTATGCAAAGGTGCTAGAATTAGTATCATATCCATTGACAAAATATGGCAGCCAAGTTCCTCCAAAAATTCCTCCAAAAGTGCTATCATCATTCTTTAAAAATTGGTATTCAGAAATTAAAACTTCTTTCCAAATGCAGAGGGAGTTCCAGCAAAAACACCTGAGCCTTCACAAACCGAAAAATCAAATGAACCAGCTAAAGCAACTCAACGGGAACAGGATCAGATCAATAATGGAAAAGAAAATGCAAAGTAAGTAGATTCAATTTTAAAATGTGATATTTTTTTTTCTTGGCATCCTGACATTACATTTCTGTGTGTAATATTTCAGTTCTTTAAAAGTGTCTCCAGTACTGTAATGACCTGAAGGGCATTATTTCAATTCTAAGGCAAGCATACATATGCTGTATTTATTTAGTACGTGCTATTGACAGTTTGTTCTGCACCTCATCATAAACTGCATGAACAAGGAAAATAATTTGCTCAACTACCCATAATTCTATGTCAATGCTCAATTATTATTACTCTGCCTTAGCAAAGGAGTAAGTCCCAGAATGCTGCCTTGAATAGCTGGAATGTTTGTCACATCATCCTGACTTAAAATGTTTTTACCCTGAACATAGTTTTGCTGAGTTATATCATTAAATCAGCATTAGCCAATGCAATTAGATGATTAGAACTGTCTCTTCCTGAGAAGAGACAAACAAATGAAGCAATAATGGACCTTCAGGGGAAAAGTCATCCAGGTGAAAATCTAGGGTTATTAAACCTTTGGAGAAAGCTTAAGTGACCTTTTTTTTTTTTTCCTAAAACAAGAATGAATATGAAATCCAGGAAACCATAATGTTAGAATAATCTACATTCATTATAGTACTAGCCTCATAGAACAGCTGAGGTTGGAAGGTTGCTCCAGGAGAAACCTGGACCAAACACCTGCTAAAAGCAGGATGAATTTAGAGGTTAGACCCAGCTCCCAAGTTAGATCAAGTTGCTCAGAGCCTTGTCCACTCTAGCTTCGAATCTCCAGGGATGGAAATTCCACAGTTTCTCTCATCAGTCTGGTCTACCTCATTATGACCATCCTCCTTATGAATATTATATATATATATATAATTGACATTTCCCTTGCTCTTACTTGCTTCTGTTGCTTCTTGCCCTTTTGTTGTACACCTGTAAGAACAGTCTGGACCCATGTTCTCTACAATCACCCACTGGGTAGTGGAACACTGCAGTTATCCCCACCTTCTCTACTCTTTTCATCTCTAGTCTAAACAAATACAGCTTTTGTGTCCCCTCATACAGCCTGTGTTCTAGTCCCTAGTCATCTTAACAGCCCTCAGCTTGTATTTTACCATGTTGTCAATGTTTTTCTTGTACAGGGAAGGCTACAGATGAATACACATGCAATCTCACAAATATCACAGCAAAAACAAATAACCACATCCCCTCAGATACGTTTTTTTTCTAGTATTTTTTCAAGTATTGCATGTGGTTAGCCTTCACTGCCACAAGAACACACTGTAGATTCATATTCAATGTGGTCTACCAGACCCTAAGACTCTTTCATGCAAGGCTGTTTTCCAGTCAGTCAGCCCCAAGATTTTACTCTTGTCTGGGGTTATTTCATTTCAGGTGCAGGAATTTGCATTTGTCTTTGCTCAACTCCATAAAGTTCTTAACAGCCTGACCCCCTAGCCTGTTGAGATCCCTTTGAAAGGCAAATTATGGATATACTCAGTTTAGAACCAGGTAGAAACTTCTCCTGCTTGCTTTTGCCTTCTATTAGACAGATTACCTTGATGACACAAAACAAAGGTCTTTTCCTGACATGTAGCTATTTAATTTATAGAGAAGATTAGCTATTTCCTTTCCTTCACAAAGATAGACTTTAGTACAATGACAAGCAATAATCAAGCAAAAGACTAATGCATATGACTCTAAAAAACAATGCATGCAATAAAAATGACTCACTAGAGTGACTGAAGATGTTATAAATAAATAACTTGGTAATTTAAATGTGAATCCGTAGGTCAGCAATGAAAACCAAGCTAAAGCCATCTCCTTTTTTGTCACTGTGAGATATGTTATTATATGCTTACCATTTCACTGGTAAATTCTATAAGCATGGTTAACACAATTTCAATATGCTTATGAAACAAAAGGTATGTTACTTGTTACTAGAAGACAAAATCTGTTAAAGGGAAATTTAAAATGTTTATATTAAACATTCTCTTCTCAGAGCTGTTCTGACTCATTGTCTTGCATACATACAGTTTGAAATATTTAGTCAGTCTAATTAAAGCAACAGTCTCTAAAAAAAATAATAAATCTTTGGTAAAATCCACTGTCAAAACAGTTACTGAATTCTGGAGAAGGGCTTAGAAGGCATGGTGCTGGTGTCATCATATTTGTATGAAACTAAACTAAACATATCTATTATAAAGGTTTCTGAACTGGAAGGTGAATCATTTTTAAATGGTGCATTTGCTGGAATTTAATTCATTGCCACTGAAGATTCATGGAAGCCTATTGAGACAACATTCTTGCTCAAGGTCACTACTTTACTGTGTATGCATTCAAATTTACTCACTAGAATACTTTTAAGGAAATCAATTGCCTTTGTAACAGGAGAAAAGCTAGATAAATATATACGCATATGCAGAATCTGAGTCACGTGGATGCATGCAGTCTATAAGAATAGCAAATGAAACATGCTTGAATCACTCTGTAACCCTCAGGCCAACTAGAATAATACAGAATACCTCCTTACAAAGTCAGTTGTCAATTATCTTTGTTCAATGCTAATTTCTGGGTATTCCCATGCCCGGTAATTGTTTGGGAAAGCACTGGTTTGACTAGACAAAACTATACAAAGGACTGTTCTTATGATTCAGCAGGATAGTCAACTGAGAATCTCAATGCCCAGAAGTTTTCCCTATTGTTGTTTGATCTACTGTTATAGACAGAGCCATAATTTAGACAGCTGAATGAAATCAAGATAGATGAAACGGATGGTAGAGTCTTTTAAACTCGTATTGGAATTTTGTATTTTGTCCAGCTACATTTTGGGGAGAAGCAAGGGCAAGCTGCTCCCTGAGGGCAGGGAAGCTGGGAGCCAAGGGTGACATCAGTGCAAGCAGTGCCCTTACCAACAAGATGCATTCCCAGTGGAGCCTGAACACAGCAGAAGAGCAGAATCCTGGTAACAGGGTCCATCAACAAGGCAAAGTGATGAACCAGATTCAGAGACCATCCAGGGAGTCCAGTCAGGAGCAAAAAAGACAAATCCAGAGGCAGGACTGGAGACTCAGATACAACATGGCTCCAAAGTCTATCCAAGAGACAGGATCGGAGAGTTAGACACACCTATGGCATAGCTCAGGCATGGACAGCCTAGATCCATGACAGAGTGTTCAGGTGAAAGCCCCAATGGAGGCTGCTCAGAGCCTTTAAGGCCTGCAGGTCCTGATACTTATGGCATTGCCTTAGGTAGACTGTTTTTCCATATTAGCCATCCTCAAAGTTCATTAAAAGATCACTTGGTCTACACAGTAAGAAATCATCAGTATGCACTTTGGAACAGTGCCCATAGATTTTGAAGATAGATAATAATTAAGGTTTGTGTATTGTCTGTTCACAATCCAGAGCACCTCGATTTTCATGGAAATTATGTTAATAGAAAAGGTTTCACCTTATCCTGATTTACTGCAACTTTTAAATTTTTAAATGTATCTGTACAAGTTTAAGATTAAGATTAGATTAAGGAAGAGGAAAGGCAGTTTTCATGTTTGAAACACCACATTTTCCATTTAGATCAAGCCTGTGTCCCTCCATATAGAATTTCAGGTGGAGGTAATCAACTTCCACATATGGACTTCAAAATTGAAAATCTTAGGTTCAGGTAATATTGCTATATGAACATTTATGCTAGTGTAATTAACATATCTGAAAACAGTAGGAATACTTATATGTATATTTGTAGGGTTGTTCACCCGCTGTGTCCTCTTTCCAGTTCATCTGCATTAGAGGAGCTTTTTACTCATGATGCAACGGTGTTATCTATTAATACGGAAATATTTTTTGAACCTCCTCTGAAAGAACAAACCAGCTATTTTTCTTACTAAGGGAATGAAGGCTTTGAAAAAGGCAGCATTTATTACTGAAAACTCCCACATAAATTGTCCACAAAAAAAAAAAAAAAAAAAAAGTTTTCCTTCTCAACATGTACTCATTTTTCAAATATAAAAGTACACTGCAATGGACAGACATAGCTGTGGTTTGCCTACAGCCATATGAACATCACATCCAAATGAGGAGATACACATGAACAGCCAATGTGCCAAGGTGCTGAATTGCAACAGTGACTGAAACTTTTAATGTCTGTTTCATAATGGCTTAGATAGTATTCCACGCAGGTCTGTATTGTCTGCCAATGTATTGTTTCTTCCTACGTCTTCAATGATAACATAACAGAACAATAGGCTATTTCCATGAACAGCTATTTGCTGAGCAATAATAATCTCTGAGATGGAGGGCTAAGAGTACGCTGTCTCTTCACATCAAGAAATGAGGGAACAGAACAGCACTCAGAACCTAATTTGCACTCTAATAGAAAACAGTGACATCTTATTAACAAGGAACTTGCATAGCATAAAACATCATTTCAAAATTCATAATATATCAAGATGGTTCATAAAAACATGCATGCACATACAAAATCATACAAGTTTTTGAAATGCAGTGCAAGTATTTCAGGTGAGATACTTCATAGCACTTAAGCAAATGTGGGACCTCCTCAGGGAGCAGCAAGATTCAGTCACTGCCAAGTGGCTGAATGAAAACCTGGTATGTGTTTCATGAGTCTGAGACCCTGAGAAAAATAGGCTCCGGTAAATAGAACAGACTACAAAATCTGATGGTTCCTTTGGGATTAAACTGTATGAAATCTTTTCACATGTTGAAAGAAGCATTAGCAAAGTTATTTCTCTGCAGTGAGATAACCCCAGAAACATACCTCATCAGACGCAAAGCTGAAGGAATGCTTTAGGTACCAGTACAAAAACTTTACTGAATTAAAGCAAGTTCACTCAAAAAATAATAATAATAATAATAATAATAATATAAAAAAAAAAAAAAACTAAGATCTCCAGACCACCTTGTTCTGCAAGCAGAGGGATACACAAGAGAAAACACTGTAATGTGCTTTGTGAAGGTACTGTTTGGAACACAAAATCTAACAAAAATCTTTGAAAAGACGTAATTAAGATAAGATGTCACAAAGCTGACACTGGACAAATGTGAGAAGTTGGTATGACCCTACACTGAAGGGTGGAACCAACATAAAGCTTGTGATATGTAATACTTGATGAAGAAAAATGTGTAAAGGGTTTGGGCATGTAAACAGAGGGGAGACAGATGCCTAAGGAAGAAGTAAAAGTGGATGCCTGGCATAAAGGTTTGAGACAAAGAAGTTGCAGCAGCTTAGAAAAGGTTGAGGATGGAAGAATGGCAGACAAAGCATCTGAGAGCATAGATCGGAGAAAATGGGGGGATATAAAGACCTTCTCTGACCTCCTCAATCTTCTGTGTCTTTTAAAAGCCTATAAACCTGGCTAAAGTTGTAAGAGTGTTTTGCCTTCCCCAGATTACCAAGATGATTACATTGTACTATTTATACTAAGACAGTACACTGAAACCCCAGTCAAGGATCATGAAACCTGCTCTGCAAAATGCTGTGTAAAATGACAGTCGATATTTGCAGGCTACATATCCAAGAGTCCACGAAGAAAACAATACAGTGAATAGCCAAGACTTCAGATGCTTTTATAGTTCACCTCAACACCTTACACATTCTGGATTATGGTCAGAGAGGAACAAACCTTTTTATCTGATATGCCACCTTCAGAATCTAAGTACTATTAGCAAAGAATATTTGAAAAAAAATGCACTAAATGAATTTAAAAATATATATATACATAGCAATTAAACAAAATATGTTTAACATTCCCACATAGTACACATACTCTTCTGATTCTGCTTTTGCAAATTCAGAAACCTAGCTTTCAACATTTTCCAAAAAGGAGAGCTCCTGCTTTGCAAACTCATATGAGGACAGGTGGTTTGGGAAGACTGAATTACATTCGTATTTTGTCTTTTTCATAGCCAAATCCCATTATCTAGTAGGTTATACCAGCCTTTCTAAAGCCCATAAGGGAGATTTTTTTTTTTCCTCTCTAATTTGGCTAATAGAAAAAAAAAAAAAAAAAAAAAAAGATAACAAAATAAACAGAGATTAAGAGGCAATTTGCTATGTGGTGCGTAGCCAGGTTAATAAAGAGAATTCCTGCTGCTATCCTGTTCTTTGTGAGTAATGTACTTCATTTAGCTCAATTACCTCAACCAAGAAAATTACTGTGCTTATTAGTGCTTGCCATCCACTAGTTGCTAAACATCAATTCACTAAGCATACGTATCCTAGAGAAATGATGTCCTAGCAATAGAACAAAATCTCAGCACCTTGGTGAAACAGACCTAGTATCAACCCTTTGCAGTCTCCAGAAATCATTGTTTACTGTACCAACGACCCAAAAAGATGACACTTATGGTACTAAATTCTAATTGACTTGAAAGAAAGTAAAACAAGGTCAATGCTGAACACTTCTGAAAAATCGCTCATTTTAAATTCCAGTTTAATCCCAGTTTACAGTCACAAACATATTTTCTAAAGAGACATGACTTTCTCTAGTTGTTTTCAGCTAAACACTGCAGTATGTAAAATTGTAAACAGATGGAATAGATCCAAAATATTTTGTGAAATCAAAATACTTTTCTTAAAACTTATATTCCTTCTGCTTAGGTCTGTCAGAGCTCATCACTTTTAATGCCTGGATTTGAATTTCTGCAATGGCTAAATAGAGAACCTGCAAATTAAACAGAAAGGTGATGGTGTGCTGCCTTTATCAAAATGGATTAAACTTGTTGTAATCATAGCTGAGATGTATTTTCCTACAGCCTTTAAATTCTGTTCTGCAGGATGCAGTTGCCCATGCTATTTAATCCCATTTGCTCTGCAGGACAGTCAAGTAGGTAGCCTGAAGTTGAAAAGGTAATGAATTCAAAATGTTTTCCTTGAAGACAGAATGAAGCATTTAAAAGGACTGGAATGTCATTATACAGACTGAAATGCTTTTTCTGTTTCTTTTTTTTTTTTTCTTTGCATTATTTTACATTATATATTCATAATATTCATATATACCTACTTCTGACAGCATAAATGGAAGAACTTCTTTGTTTAGAATACATAGGAAAACAAGGGTATGTTTTGTCACTTTGCCACTGATTTACTTACTTAATTATAAGTATTTTGTGTAAATCCTCTGTTGACCTAAAAAAAAAAAAAAAAAAAAGTTTGTTTTTGTTGTTGTTTTGGTGGGTTTTGTTGTTGTTGTTTGCTTGTTTGTGAAGGAAGGAAGAAATGGTAATTTATTTCAAATTATCTGTTTGGATAATTGAGAAAAGCAACAAGCATTGCAACTGGTATACTAATGTGTGTAATATAATTGCACCAAAGATGAAAATATTGCATGTTGTGCAGCACAAGAGAACAGAGGAAACTGACAGGTAAAGATAGCAGGATCAGATGAGAAGTTTAAGGGGTCTGGCAGACCAGCCTTATTTTGTGCCCTGGATGAATGATGCTGCAGAAAGGGAAACGACAGCCTTAGAAATAATTGAACGTCATCTCAGAGGACTGGTTTATGTCTCTCATGAAATTTCCTTCTGATACTGGGAGCATTGCATGAATTCCTGCACAGATAGCTGTATCATTGTTTACCACCATTAAAGGTAGAATTGCAATGACGTTGGTTGCACCAAGCAGATTTTGTACAATGAGCATAGGCAAAAATTGTAAGTGGCAAAGTATGTGGTACGAACTTCAGCATAGTGTGAAAGTCTGCCAGAGTTCCCAACAGTGACTAATTTCCCTGCAATCATCCAATTAACTGCCATGAGTTCCCAACATATTATAACTTCCATGAAAGCTGAATTTATGCCACTATTTTTTTTCAATTTTATTTTTACATTTGCTAGTTGAATTAAAGCTTGTTGAAGTATATTTTGGCTAAGAGATTTTTATTCGTGTACTCATACCTCTCTGTGCATTGAATAATCACCTCCTCCAGTGAGTATGATAAATAGTATTTGTACTCTCTTTAAAAAAAACTCTTGGGGCCAGGAATCTGTAAACTCTAAAACTGGCACTTGAAGCAATGAATTAGTCTAGGTGAAGAGGGCTAGAAAAAATAACTAATATTCTTAGACACATTATTAGTGACCTTTTTCCAAATCTTTTTCCCTTGAAAATAATAATAATAATAGGAATAATAACAGTAATAGAAAATAACATTGTTCAAGCAAATAAAGAAGGAACTATACTTCTTATTCATAGTGGTTAGGACAAATTGTACCTAACGGGATTTATGTTAAGAAAAAAAATTTTCAATGAGGCTAGTGAAGCACTGGAATAAGTTCTTTAGGAAGATTATGGAATAGCCATCACTAGACTTTTTTTTTTTTTTAAAAAAAAAAAAAAGGTTAGACAAGAATGTGTAAGGAATGGCATAGGTGTGCTTCATCCTATTTTGAGCTGTGGGAAAGGGAAGGAAGATTATAGGATGTCTCAAAGGTCTCTTTGCTCCTACACTTGGGTGTTTTTCTTCTTTGTTTGTTTGTTTTTTGTTTTGTTTTGTTTTGTTTTAGGATTTGAATGAATTTAGATGAGAAATCAAAGCATCAATGAAAGTGAATTTTTTCATTTGGAATATTTTGTTGCAACTTTTTAACAAATTCACTATGTAAAATATCATAGTGTTTTTATTTTAACTTTTATTCCCTGGTTATTATTAAAAATTGAAGAATAGAAAGTTTGAAAATGTATTTGTGCTGTGCTCATGAACTCTGTACAGCACTTTTCGTTTATATGCAAAAAAAATATCTTCAAAAATTCCTGGTAAGAGGCAAATGTCCCAGACGAGATTAAATCACTTACAAATAAGAAAGCCCCAACAGCACAACAGTCTCATTTATTCCCATATGGTTCTTTCTTAGAATGTTACACTTTTGTTCTAGTGCTATTAGTATCAGAAATGATGCTGCCTTCATTTTTTACATCATGGCAAATATCCAGTGCAATTAAACGACTTTATATCACCAGTGACATTAAAGAAAGGTGATTTTTAAAAGTTAATTGGTACTTTCTACATTCACCCTACTTTCTTTTGCATAGATCATACTGCAAAATTGCTAATTAAAATAAAATCTTATTCACATTTTAATCTGGTACGTCAGTCAGAGTTCCATGTGTTCGGTATTGAGACAGACTTCTCCTTAGAGAATTCTGCAAAGAAGATTAGAGGATTCACAGCCTGATGTGATTGAATAACTAAGAGGATTGTCAAAGAAGCTGCTGACAAACCTTTGAACTAAACAGGAGGAATCTCATGCAGCCCAGATTATTAGATTTCAGTCTGCGCTGCATCGGGAAGTTTGTTCTGAGTCCAATGCCACTGGCATTCAGAAATACAGGAGCTTTCTTGAACATTGTTGCTTCTATATCCATTTTGTTATAAGAATAAAACATGAGATATGCAAAATGAATTAGCTCTTATGTTTTATTTCAAAACACTTCCTTAGGGCCAAAACAAGAATAATTTCAGTACAAAGAGTCTGAGCTAACAGAAAGACATCAATTCCAATGGGTAAATTTATTTACAGGGTCCACATGAAGCTTATTGATGCTTATGGCTTATTCTTGCATTTATATATAGTCAAAACTACTAACCCTGATATTATATCACTTTAAATTAATCAAATATATAAGAAAATAGATATTAGGAGAAAAGTAACATTAGTTTGAATTCTAATTGTATTGTGAAGCTTAACACAATCCTAAAATGGAATGAAAATAAAATGTATTTTATCCTTTCTTAGTGCAAAGAAAAAATATACTGACAATATCTCAAAACATGCAGCAAACAGGGAAACACATGATCTCTTGGGTCACTAAAGTTCGTTGTCTCTCAGACACTTTCCCTCAAAAAAACAACAACAAAGAAGAGATGATGGGGCACAGTAAGGTACAGGTTTTAAGACTGCTACAGGAAACTAAAACTGATTTAATAGCTTTTTGAAATGGTTAATTGAAATTTTGAAATGATCTGAAGTGTCAATGGTTTGTTTCAGGACTGTAAAATACTATATGGGCAGCCAGTTCCACTGCTTGAAAACCCTTTCCATGGGTTTCCATTCTTCCGGATATCCAATCTTAGCCTCCCCCAGTACAAATTGTGGCCATTTCCTTGCATCCTAGAATTTTAGAAGGCCGTCTAGAACAGAAGGCTGTCCCAGTCTTTAAAGGCTTAGAAACTTTCATACTAATTCACAGTGTTTCTCTACATATTTATTCTTTTAACAATACTCTTCTTCAACTCAAACACTTCTTTTCCCTGCCTGGTTCTCCACCAAAATTTGAAATTATAGACAGTGATCTTACTGCCTCTCAGTCTGTTTTGTTGTTCTTTTATAAGACAGGTTCTCATTAGTCTTGATCATTCTAGTCGACTAGAGTTTCCTATGTGAATTCACCTTCTGAGTCTGGATGGTCAGAATAAATATCACCATGTGTTTATACGTCAATATTAATGCTTCCTTCACAGGCAATATGTTAACTGCATTTTAAGGTTATATATCTAGCAGTGCTATTCATAGCCAAATTAGAATATGACTCCATAGGCACCCTGCTGTTGACTGAAACACTTGGAAATTTCTCCCTTTGCTATCTGAAATTAATGATCCTAATGCTTACAAAATAAATTCTTACAATTATATTTTTTTTAAGATAATGTCTTCATTACGTAGCATTAGATTTGCTTTCATTTCTATTACTCAGTCTAAATAGTTCAATTTGTCCAGTACAGAAATCAGTCCTACTTTTTAAATGTACCAATTCCATGCACTATCAAACATCACTAGCATACTACTACATTTTGCACCAAAGAAGACATTAAGGAAAACATTAAAGGTCACTCCTAAATTTCTATAGGATTCCTGTGCAGGTAAAGAAGAAGGGTACATTCTTTTCAAAAGCAATTGAGAGCAGAAACCTACCTTAGTTATTCTGAACCTCTCCTCAGAGAAGCTTTCTATTGCTTATAAAGAAAGCCAAAACAGAATAGTAAGTTTTTCTGAATACTCCTGTTCCTCGACCAAGGAGATGACTAACACAATTTTTCTCTTACAGAAAGCCATGAGGTTTCTTAATCATCTATGATATATGATCTTTGCTTGGGAAGTGGAGACAGATACTGTGTTCTGGTCCCTATAATTCTACCCATGCTGGAATTGTCAGGGCATACTGAGGATGTCTTTGAATCAATACTTTTCATGACACCTAGAACTACATTTTTCTATCACACTGAAATCTTTCTCAGCTATTACATCATGTTTTGTGGACATTTGTATAGCTATGCATTTTTATATCCTTCTGAAAATTGGTCATATGGATTAGAAGTTCTACATACATTGTCTTTATTCAAGACAAGAAATTATTTATTCAAGACACTGGTTTAAATATGTTGATGCTCAATGAAAACATTAAAAGTTCTATTGTAAGGTCAAGAATTATATTCCCAAGTAGGTAGGAGAAATTTTCTTAAGTGCTGCAAAAAGAAGGGTTATAACTGAACTCAGCAAAAAGCAGTATGGATTTTTTTCAGGCAGCAGCATGTATTTATGAAATACTTTTTCTTGGGGGTGACGTGATAGATAAAAGAGGAAGTTGAACTCAATATTTGGTGTTCATGTCCAGAAAACAGGAAAGAAGCTCCGAATTTCAATTTAGAAAAGGTTAAACATGCTTTATTCTGAAATAACCCATAACATTTCTTGATTTCTGTTTTGTTGAACACAGAAATCTTCAAAGCTGCAGTACTTAACAGATGTTCCATACATTAGTACACTCAACGCTGTATTTCCATAGCCTGTTCTTTCAAGGGCTTTTTCTTCTGCTGTGTTACAGGTGTCTAAATCTTTTCTCTTGGCCTGGGGAGAATTAAGTTAAGTTAAAATCTACAAGTTAAGAAGATTAAAAAAAAATGCATTATTATTATAATTTTGTTACATACATTGCTATTGCTAAGCAAAGTATGTTTGAAGTATTAACAAAACTACATGCCTAGTACATGAGTTGTGGTCCTGACTATTTCATTTTCTGGACCATGTGAAGTTACTACTTCTGCAGTGTAAAAATATTTCCACTCTGTAAAGGACTGTATGGTGTTACAAGTATAGGCCTACAACTATTGTAAAATATTGCACAGAGGTCAGAGATAAATTTGCTTAAAGAATAATACATCAGCTTAGAGACAAAACATTGCACTTAGCAGAAAATCCAGGAAGTATCTTTCTGCCCAGCTAAGCAGTATGCCTCTAAGGGAGATTTACCTCTGAACGTGCAGCTCTGCCCCTGCATGCCACAAACTATTCTGCTATGTGACACGCAGGCAGAGGCAAACCAGGAAATGAGCAATACCCACAAGTCTGATCACCAAGTGAGAACTTTCATGCTCAGAATAATGCCAGAAAGAGCCCAGTGTGAAATCAACACAGTCTGTATGAACATAATTACTTATTCAAATGTGGCATTATCTCCTTAACAGAGCATGGTAAAAACGTAAGTCAGAGTAGCCCTTCTGACAAGCACAAGATTCTAAAGTCTGGGGAGCAGTGAACCAGAATGAGAAAATACTGTAATTTAGTGTGAGGTACCAATTACTCTCTGAATGTGGTGTCTTCAAAGCAGCAAATGACATTATCAGGGTCTTACCCACTGCTCTTGTTTCTGCTGGCTGCTCACACATGTTCTGCTGGCAGCTATGTGCTTATGTATATGAATTTAAAAAATATATGTCTATTAATAGAGCTATTAAAAGATTTACACATGAAAGAGCACACACATAGTGAAAGAAACATCTGCAAACAAACAAACAAACCAACAAACAAAAAAAAAAAAAAAAAAGAGAGAGAGGAAAGCACCACTAATCTTCTTGAGTAATTACCTCAGGCGCAGTAGGAGGTGCTGAGCCAGGCCCTAATTTCCACCAGAGCGTAGCATGAAGTGAAAAGCAACTGCGTAGCACTGGTGTCACATATTCATGGCAAAGCACCACCTAGTGTGAGAGGTGAAGTTTGAAAGGGTTTCCTTAGCCAAGGCAATTTAAAGTGCACTTCCACGTGAAGTACACACACAAAATATACCTTCAAATTACCAGTGTTCAACATGTAGCCTTTTCCTTTTATATTAACCACAGAAAATTTAATCATCTCTTTACTACAAAGTAACAGAGGAGGAGTTCATGCAAACCAAATGAGAAGCGGGGCAAGGAAAATCAATTTCTTATCAACTGCAGGGCAAATAACATTAAACAGATTCACATAGCTTCCAATCAGTACCAAATAAGAACATGGTTCCTACACTGCAGCGATAAAGCACCAAATTTATGATAGAGAAGACTTTATCTTGTTTTGGAGAGGTTGTGGAATAGAAGAAATCCCACACAACTTTTGGCTTATCCCTTGAAAGCAGATAGCAGGAGCTTTTCTTATGACATTTCTGATATGTGTATTTTGTATAAAATAGCTATTGCCCTGAGCAAATACAGCAACAGAAAAGAGTAAGAATTATTTTAAATTCTTTGCATAAAGCTGAAAAACCAATTGTGACATGTTAGCTCAAAATAAGAAAGAATTTCAATACACTGCAGATGGCTGGAGCAAAGGGAGTATGTGACATAAAATAAACTGTGATGAGATTACAAAGTATATCAGAATAGTTTGATTAATCTCCTGTCTGGAGAGTTTTAAGAAATAGAAATTACAGAAGAATGATAAACTCACACTTCAGACTTCTGCTTTTTCTGTTTTTAATGACTTATCTCCATTTTATCCAATGTTTTATTACAGAAGCATTTTCACATCCTTAAATTATACTTCTCTGGGCAACATGATCTGTAGTGTGTCTCCAGAAAACTGTGATTCTCAAAAAACCCTGAGACACTCCTTTTTTAATTGCAGCTCCTCCTGTTAGGAACATAATAGTCAGTTTAAGACTTGAGGAGACATAATGTTTATTCAAAGATCCTTTGCAGTATTTTTCACTTCTTCCCTACCCAATATGCTGTTGTACCTCTTTCTTGCTACTTACCTTTGGGAAGATCTCCAGAAATGGGAAATTTCTGGCTTGCTTCACTCTTGGTCTGCTGCTTCTCTTGCTGTAACAGCCCCATCCGGTATTTGGTACAGAGCTGAAAAACCCTTAAGAAAGAGCACTACTCTGCTGTACTCCCTGTATTGGGCACAGCTGGATTGTGCCAAACAGCAGTTGTGACAACAGCATTTGTGACCAGCGTGGGAGTAGGCCACCTGCTGTCCTGCACCTACCTGCAATAACTCTCGCTGGCTGGCTGTGACACTAGGGTGAGACACCAGTTGAGAAGTGTTCAGTCTAGGATACAGAGCAAAATCCATATCCTGGTCTCCACACAGAGGAAGTCCAAATGCATGGTCCAACTGCCAACTGCTTGGCATTCCAAAATGTCCCCAGTTTGTGTAGTCAGACTATAACAAGTAACCAAGGATGAAATTTCAAGTAAGAATAAGCCTAAAGGAGTTGATCAAGGAACACTCTCAGCTAGATATTCTAATTGATTGAGCAGTATGCATAGATCCTATTAAAGCCATAAGTCTCTGTGCACAATGTGAGAGTGCAGGTATTAGAAAATCAAACGTCTTTAAGTCTGAAGAAATGCTTGTTGCTGGAACGTCATCTCAGTGTTACTGTGAGCGTGAGTAAAGACACAGTGGGGGACCTCTTAGTGGAGACTGGGGAAACAGCAAGAACCCCACTGGTTTCTCCCACCAGGTAAAAAGTATGTATTTTTTATTATTTCCTAGTAGCTAAAACCCATAAAAAATCATAGATGAAATCAGTTTTCCAAGGATTACGAGCATGAAGTAAATATAATCTCTCCACCTGGACCACTGTATGCATCTTTTCAACATAACTCAGTTACATCCTGTCAACATCTGGATATTACCATATAATAATGACCTTATTTTACTTCACAGATGGGAAGAACATGCTTTGTATCTTAGCAAATACATAGGATAAGCTCTAGGTCTTACATAGTCAAAGCAGAACTTGGTGAAAAGTTATGCCATTCCTGTAGAAGGCTAACAGAGCATGGTGTACCCTGACCTCCTCTGTCTGAAATATCATGTATACTGCTGGATGCAGCCAGCAATATCAATTCACACAAGCTGGAAGCAACAGCAGTTAACTCATGTGTCCACTTACAGTGAATTAAATGATATGAATAAGCATTGTGGCCAATAAACATCCAGTATAATGTTTGAATTCTGCTCATATTGTAGAATTAGCACTATTTCTTCTATAGCTTTCCACCACATTAAGCTCTTCTCCTTTCAGCACACAGAAGACAACACCTCAAGGATTCCAAACAAATGAGTATGCTGATGCCCAGCTTCAAGAGATTGTCAGAAAAATGCGGGAAAGGGCCACAGTCTATAAGGAAAAACTGAAAGACCCTGTGCTATCCTCCCCTGAAGGCAGTCCTACAGCTTGTAAGTGACACTAGAATGTATGAAATAGCTGTGTATCTGTTGAGTTTAAAGATTATGTTGTGGGAATAGAAAATGCTGTGATAACATTTTTTGGTAAGTATAGCAAACTTCACATGTTTACTCATTGAAATGAATAACTTTGTGCTGACTGGAGTCAAGCCACCTATAATAGTTTACAGTAAGCCAGGTCCTTAGGTACAAAATCCCTTTAAACCCCCTCACTGAAACATCTGTGGGAATGTAGTGGGTTTATGTGACAAGGTTTTTATAGCAGGGGGCCATAGAGAAGGATCTAGAAGCTGCCCCATGTTTGGTAAGGGCCCCACTGCTGACCAGAGCTGAGCCAATAAGTGATGTTGTTTTGCGCCTCTGTGAGAGCATATTTAAGACAGGGGAAAAAAAAAAAAAAAAAAAAAAAAGGAGAAGTAAAGCGCCACACAGCAGCTGAAAGAGTAAGAGTAGTGAGGAACAGCCTTGCAGGCTCCAAGGTCAGTGAAGAAGGAGGTGGAGAGGTGCTCCAGGCGCCAGAGCAGAAGTCCTCTGCGGCCTGTGGTGAGGACCATGGTGAAGCAGGCTGTCCCCCTGCAGCCCATGGAGTACCGCGGTGGAGCAGGTGGACCTGCACCGACGGAGACTGCGGCCTGTGGAAGACCCCTGACAGAGCAGATTCTGGGCCAGACCTGTAGCCCGTGGAGAGGAGACAATGCAGGAGCAGGTGACCTGGCAGGAGCTGCTGCCTGTGGGGGATCCAGTTTGGAGCAGTTTGCTCCGGACGGACAGACCCCATGGTACAGACCCATATCTGGAGCAGTTCTTGAAGAGCTGCTGCCTGTGGGCAGCCCATGCAAGATCAGTTCAGTAAGGACTGCATCCCATGGGAGGGACCCCACAGCACAGGGGATGAGAGTGATAATGAGTGGCAACGAAGCAGCGCTATAGACTGACCATAACCCCCATTCCCCCATTCCCCTGTGCCGCTTAGGGGAAGGAGGTGGAAGAGGGTGGATGGGGGGGAAGGTGTTTTGCTTTCTTTCCTTTGTTTCTCATTTCTCTAGCTTGTTAGTAATAGGTAATAAATCTTACTGTCTCCCTATGCTGAGTCTGTTTTGCCCATCATGATAATTACTGTGCGATCTCCTCGTCCTTATCTCAACCCTTGAGCCCCTTTCATCATATTTTCTCCCTGTTCCTCTTTGAGGAGGGGGAGTGAGCGAGCAGTTGGAGTGGAGCTCAGCTGCCCACCCAAGTAAAACCACCACAGGGGAAAATATTGGACAATCAAGTCTAGAATCATGTCTGTCAAGGAGTTTTATACATTTTTAATTAAATCCTAGATA
This sequence comes from Oxyura jamaicensis, assembly GCF_011077185.1. Taxonomy (NCBI): domain Eukaryota; kingdom Metazoa; phylum Chordata; class Aves; order Anseriformes; family Anatidae; genus Oxyura; species Oxyura jamaicensis. The sequence goes on along the minus strand of NC_048894.1, from coordinate 131,543,304 downwards.
CCTTTATTCATTGGGATGAATCTGAAACATATGAGGAAACCTATCTATCTTACAAGTAAATATAGGTCAATCTGAGATTAGATCTGTTGTGTAAAAGGAAATAAAATTTTAGCCATGGCAGCAAACTTCCAGACACACTGAGGACTCTAGGTATGTGTTTCAAGTAGAGCAAACTCATCTGAAATTCATCAGATATTGACTTCTGATAAAATATGAAACAGCAAACAAATACAATGTTGTTACTCTTTATAGGAAAGTTTTACTTCATTTCTTTTTCACTAAGAATTGAGTGTGGTGATTTGATATTCTGCCATAAACAGAGAAGCTGCTTAGTGTTTACCCATTTTTTAATAAGATAGAAAAAACAGAGCTTAACATCATATAAACTGTACCAGCTAATAAAGGAAATCAATTTTTTTTAAATAATACTTTGCTCATTTGCCTCTTTTGTCCTCTTTGTAAAACTTACAATCATTTATTTCTCAAATGACTATAGTTCCATTTCATCAATTTGCTGCTAAGACTGTGTATCCTATTCAGAGGTAAAGCCACCAGAATTAATGGGACAAAAAGTTATCCAAGATGGAAGAACAGAGCTCAAAGGAGTGCCACAAGGCTTCGTAAGCATATAAATGTAGAAAACCATAGGCTTCCCATTAGTTTCACCTACTGCATCTTGCATATCAGATCTCAGGTGTGGGGAGAGATCAGCCCATGGCACAGACACCTTTTCTTATCTCCATCATAACTATGCATTACTTGCAACAATCATGTAAAGAGAAATGCCCAGGTGAATTAATGAATGCTGAATTATGAATTACCTTTTTTTCTTGTCGGTGTGCTATAGCATTGGTTGTGGGCACTGTCCAAAGAAATGCAGTATCATATATTGCACTCTTTAACATGAAATGCCGTTTGTGATAGCAGGTGTGCATGATTATATCAGTGGTTATTTTATTCCGATCTGTTTTCTAATACACTCAGTATTGTAATGAATTGTAGCTTTAGTCACTCCCAAGTGTTTTTAGAAGAGTTTTTAACACGATGAAGCTCTTGTATATGTTAATAGAGGGTGTAGTAATTAAATAACTGTTAAAAGGTTATAATGTTGTAATATTCTATTTTCACTAGCGCCGTCAAAAAAGAAGCCTCCACCTCCACCAAAAGATGAAAAAAAGGAAGAAAAGAAAGAGGAAGCAGAAGCAAAGCCAGAGGAGGATCACTACTGTGATATGCTCTGCTGTAAATTCAAAAAACCACCACTGAAAAAATACATGACCTATCTACAACTACCAGACAGCATAGACTCATACACAGGTAAATTAAAACTGTGCAATAGAATGGAGTAAAGGCATGCTGAAGTGACTCAGTATTGTATGGTACCTACAAGGTACAGCAATATCCACATTCCTCTTTACAGTTCAGAGGGATACATAGATCCAGCCCTCAAGAACTTACATTCCCTAACAGGAAAAAGCCATGAAAACTGACAACAGTAGTAAGGCTATAACAATGTGATTTTGTAAGTGCCATGAAGCTGATATATAAAACAACCACAGTTAAACCTGATGACTCTTGATCTAGAATTTCTCCCATTCATTAAGGTCAGATAATTATTCTGTCAGTTATAGTATGCATCAACAAAACACTGAACTTTTTCAGATAAGTTAAATTCTGCATAATCTCATAAACTTTTTTTTTCCCTTTTGTTATTCGTTGCGTGATTCCTATTTTCAACCTGTGTGACTTTTATGAGACTGTGTTACTGAAAAAGGAAGAATTATAGGTTGCTCTGGAAAGAAAAGTTCCCAGAGGCTTCACTAGAATAAGTATATCTAAAAGAATGAAAAAAGGTTATAATTTCATGCCTGGAAATTCATTATTTTGTCTTTCAGATCGACGTTATGTAGCATGGCTCATGCTTGTGACAGTTGCCTATAACTGGAATTGCTGGTTTATCCCTCTTCGCTTTGTATTTCCGTATCAAACTTCAAGTAATACAATATATTGGGTTACCATAGACATCATCTGTGATATATGCTACTTGTGTGATCTGCTGGTTTTCCAGCCCCGAGTGCAATTTTTAAAAGGCGGAGATATAATAGTAAGTATTGGAAGTAGGTTTTCCACAAGTATTGGTTATGTGTTGCGGTACATTATAGAAATTGCTGACACACATTTCCTACTATGTCAAATCTACACAGCATTTTAGTTATCAAAATATACCTATATTCTTCATTGACCTTCTATTATCCTGTTTTGGAAGAAGGAAACATATATATTGCCTACATTCTGGACAAGTCAATTCTACATACAAAAATCCTTAAAATAGAAAAGCAGGTCAGGAGACAACAGATCCAAGCAGCCAGAACATGCATAAAACTCTTTCTTACCAGGAGTAAATTGGTCCAGCTTCACTCGAATCAGTGATTATATGACTGTATACTCATACATGTATGTATGCATTTATATGTTTGTGTGAAACTTTCAGCTTTCCATTCCAATTGTGCAGGAATCATAGATGAAGACAGTGCCCATTCTGCTACATCTGAACAGAGTATAAGCACTTTGTTACAGATTGTGAGGTTATATTTTTTTGCCTAAATCAGAACAATTCCCAGTTATTTCAAGATATTTTCAAAAACATTTGATTTTGTGTGTGTGTGTGTTGTTTTTCTTTGTTTTTTGTTGGTGGTGGTTTGGGTTTTCTTTTTTTTTTTTTTTCTGGGGATATATATATATATATACGTGTATATATATATAGTGTGTGCGTGTATATATACATAGTGTATATATATACATATACAATTTTGCTTTTTGCTACTGTTTTATGTTATATTTTTAGAGAATCGTACAAAATTAAACTATATGCACGTGCCTATAAAAAGGTAAAGATTTACCCTTAACATATCAAAAGGACATATAGAACATGCTCTTTTCTTTAAAATCTTCCCTGCTTTTGATTCCTTCTTATAGAAGAAAACCTCATGTAAAAAAAAAAAATAATAATAATAATAATAAATATATAACTTCAGCGTGACATTATTGTGCCCAAGAGACTGAAAATTCCAAATTACGTATCCTCAAATGTAATTTGGAACTAGCTTTAGATCAGTGCTTTTATGTAGAATTTTACACATCCAAGATATTACTAACAACTTTTACAGAGGAATCTCAGATAGGACTGTGGAAATACAGTTTGGATGGATATTAAATGCAGTGCAGTAATGTATTTTTCTATGCCTAGCCACTCAAAAATTGGTAATCTTGCTGAAATCCTAGAAAACTTGAGTTTTATGAACAAGGTTAAAAATTTAATGTAGGAAGCTTACCTTTCATTTCCCTTGAAACTCTTTGCACAATTCAAAGATTTTAGTGGGTGAAGAAATCATCTACTGCCTGATCTCTTGCATTGAGTTTAATGCTTAAAATGATAATAGTGAAAAGTCCTTAAGATTTTAAGTCTATTTTTAAAGTGTCCCTGGCATAAATTCAGTAAGTATAATAATAGACACATTTCTTTAGATACTTGTGATTAGCCTTTCTTACTAAGGTATTAGCATCAGTTCCTATGGAGAGCAGTTTAAAAATAAATAGCTAATCATTACTAATGAATGCAGCATTGATTATTATAATGCTAATAATTTTAGCATGTTAATGCCAGCTTTCAATGAGGTAGTTTTGTATAGCACCATCAGAAACATTCTCTTGGAACAACTAAAGTCAAAAGGAGCATTTGGCCCCAAAATTGAAGGGTGTTAGGTCAAGGACCAGCCAGTACCGAGACCTCAAGAGGGAAGGTTTTTGTGAAAATATAGCATATTTTGTCAGACCAAAAGCCACACTTGGATAAAAAATAGATAAGCCCAAACCTGATTTTTTCAAGCAGGTCTAATAAAATCTAGTCTAAGGTAAATTGGTCTAATAAAAATACTACAACTTCCTACAGATATTTCTCCATTTATACTTTTAAACCACTGTTAATATAAATGCTATCATCCTTATTACCAGAAGAGTATTATTACTGTAGAATAGCAGAGCTCATTCTTGACATGCTGTTCTTGACTACGCCTTTTTCTTCTTTCATCATCACTGTAGTCAGACAAAGAAGAAATGAAGAAATTCTACCACAGCTCTATGAAGTTTCGGGTAAGTAGATCCTGTGTTACTGGTGTCATACTGCAGCTTCTGGTTGTAGGATTCCATGGGTTCTTTTCATTCCCTGAGAAGCACTGTTGATTTTAAAAAGTCAGCAGAAAGTGCTGAGTTTATGGAATGTCAGTTCTCGCTGGTGTTGCTGTCCCCATAAAGAGTGTTTAATTGTAAAACATAATAATTATAAATTCAAGTCTAAATAATACTAAGTAATAATAATTGAACAAAATGAAATTAATAAAATTATTATTTAGGATGAATTTGTGCAAGGCCATCCCCATACAAACTGAAAGACAACAACATAGTTTGCCAGGAGTACATTAAACAAAATAAAAAGTTTTAATTAGGTGATAACTCTGTTCAGTGAACTCTATGAAGTACTTGATGTTAGTGAATATGCCAATGCTCACACAAGCAAATAAAAATTTGAAGCAATGTTTCTGATGCTCATAGTACTTTCTAAATTCAAAAGAAAAAAAAAATAGAAATTATTTAGAATAATTGTTCTTTTTTTTTTTTTTCCAAAATATTGGATTTATCAACTGAGGGAAGGTAGTCTGCTGAATTCCTGATACACATGTAGTTCTGTGACACTGAGCCTACATCTCTGAAAACACATTTTTTGCTATCTCTTTTATATATACTTTTGCACCTGTCTTGTTTTGGAGCTAAAATTTGTCTCTGTGATTGCAACATTGCATTATCTATATGCCTGAAGGTAAGCTATCCAAAATTTCTTCAGGATTTAAAGCCCAAATAAACACTTTACAGCAAAATTAGCAGAAGAGAGTCAAACTAAACTCAAAAGAATGAAATGGATATGTAGAGTTTTAATTTTGGTTCACTCTTGAAATAGGTTTAGTGCTCTTGATTTCTACAGGAACTAATGGAAGCTGAGTGTTCTCACTACATGCAAGATATAGATATTAACTGGGAATTAGTCAAATGATTAAGTACCATTTAACAGTTACTGGTATTAAAGCACTTCTGACTAATCTTTTCTTCTTCTTAGACGTGTCTGAGAGAGGGAGGCCGTAGAAGGCTGTTTATCCTCAGTCAAGTTTTTCCTTGCTTTCCTTTTTTCACAGAGTTCTGGTATTAACTGTATCTTCCTTGCATGGAATTAAAGGGCAGTGTTGCTGCCAATGTGAGTTGTATCTCTCAGGGCAGAGACATTTCTGATTACAGGAAGATGAAGCCCACAGTTCCATGTTCCTCTTGTATTCCCAAAAGTTATTGGTAACAGAGAAAAGCATTGAAAGACACAAATCTTTAGACAAAGCCAAGTTTCCCACAGCATTGCTTCTTTGAACAATATTCTTAGAAAGAATAAAGTAGGCAGTAAGTAATCATACAATTGGTGGACTGTGGAGAGATGTTCAAAATCTTAGTGATAAGGGAAGTAGAAGCATCCAAATACAACAGAAACCAGTATTACACATTAATATTTTTAAGTTCCTATGATCCTATGATGAATCTTTTGTATGAAACACATGGATTTTGCCAGTTGCAAACAAGGAGTCTAATTCACTATGATCACCCAGATTGCTTTAGGCAGCCTGGCCTTAAAAGCTGTAGAAGTGCCCATGAGGTGTTTCTTGCACCCCCATTTACCAGCCACATGCCTACCATTTCAGTCTTGTCAGAACCGTAATTGAAATAACAGAATGTATTAATAGCCAAATATCTGAGAGACTGGTAATAATCCCCATGAAACAGAAGAAAATCTCGGGCACAAGGGACTTAAAAGTAGGGCAAAGCAAAGCTACTGGTGTTTTCAGAGATAATCTTGCCTGCTAGTACTTTGGAAGTTATGGGCATAGCTTGCTGACTGTTCTAATTTTGTACTCAATCATGATTCAATCTAAGTAGGTTTTTGACAGCAAGTAAATGCATTATGATTATTTTGAAGTCTCTCTCTCTGCTCCTCAACAGCTTGATGTGATATCAGTATTGCCATTTGAGGTTTTATATATCTTCTTTGGATTTAACCCAGCATTTAGAGCAAATAGAATGCTAAAGGTAAGATCTGTGTTAGTAATAGATGGCTATCCACACATAAATGCTTCTAAATCCCAGTGAAAATACGTTTATAATACTTAGGAATATGGAGCTTAGAAAATGAAAAATATCTTCAGGTATCTTCTGAGTCTAAGCTACATCAGTATATAAACAGAAAAAAAAAATCTAGCAAACTGAAGCCATTATTCTCTTATTTTTCTTGTAGCTTTCTTATAATAAAAAGCTCTTTTGTGATTAACAAAGATTTGTTTCCATCATTTAAATTAGATTAATCTTAAATAAACTGTTTAGTTTTCAAACATCAAGAATATTCATTTAAGACCGCTAATTGATGCCAATGTATTTTCTCCTTCTGTTGGTTATGTCAGGTGCTTAAAAGCAAAGGTGGAAGTTTTAATGACAATGTAAGCAGTACACGGCACATTTAACAAGCATAAACCCACTTTTGTCATTGAGTCCAAAGACATGGAGTGTGCTGTGGAGGGGCTCAGATGTAGTTACACAACATCCCTGTACCTTTATTTCACAATACCTAACAGGCCTAACTATGTTCTCCACACATGAGCACAGTCTGTCTCTGAACTCTCTGTGCTATATGATAGGCTCTGTACTATTCCTCTGATCAGATTAAATGCTACCTCAGAGCCATATTATTTTTCTCTCTCTTGTTTTGTAAAACTACCTCTGTATGAATCACCATCAAAATACTGTGTCTGCATAACCAAAACAATTATTGATAGTCATGTATAACAAGGTGAATGTCTTTTCTACTTACAAACCATTTATGAAACTGCACTTGATATGGAGCAGTATGTTGAAAAAGAAATGGCTTTCATTTAAAGTTGGAAGAAGCAACAAGAACTCTGAGAATAAAACGAAGGTGCTCTTCACTTCAGTTTTCAACAAAACTTCATACTTCCATAAATCAGAGCCAAAACAGTATGAAAGAGTGAAATGTTAAAGTGTACCTGGTATTAGTCAAGCAGATGTATACTGAACAACAGCAAAAATGTATACGGGAATATTATCAAAGAATCATAGAATCATAGAATATCTCAAGGGGGCCACAAGGATAATCAAGTCCAAATCCTGGGTCCACACAGAATCACCCAAAAATCAGATCATGTGTTACACATCAGATTGTTATCCACGTGCTTCTTGAACTCCAGCAGGTTCAGTGCCGTGACCACTGCCCTGGGGTGGTCACCTTCTGCCCGACCACCCTCTGTGGGTGCAGAACCTTTCCCTAACCCCCAGCCTGACCCTCCCCTGTCCCAGCTCCATGCTGTTCCCTCGGGTCCTGTCGCTGTCCCCAGAGAGCAGAGCTCAGCGCCTGCCCCTCCACTCCCTTCATGAGGGAGCTTCAGGCTGCCATGAGGCCTCCCCTCAGCCTGCCCTGCTCTGGGCTGAGCAAACCAAGATTTAGTAGGGCTAAAGGTGAAATAGGAATTATTAACAGGAGGAATTGAATGCAGCAGCAATTATTACTATGTAATCATATACATATATGTGGTTGCTGATACATATGATCACTTACTGAACAGTTACTGGAATTTCAGAAAAAGAAAGAAATAAAAATAAAAATAAAAAATAAAAAATAAAAAATAAAAGATTTTTATACCTGTAATGCTTCTGATAAAGCTGCCTAGGCAGTTATATCCATTTGAAGAAGTAGAAGCCAATTATCAACATCAGTCTGACCTAAACAGCAAGGTTATCTCTGTAATCAGATTAATGGACACTCAACACCCAAAACAATGTTTTACTCAATTTTTATCTTTGCTTTGCAGTTCACCTTTAGATAAATATTTAAAGAAAGTCAGACTGCTGAAAAAGCCATTATTTTCAAAATGTGCATGTGAACTAATAACAGTATTACTGAAAAAAAAAAAAAAAAAAAAAGTGTGGTGAAAGATAATGATTGGATGACTTTCACTTATTTTCCATTCAGCATAACACATTTTTTGAGTTTAATGACCGTTTGGAAGCTATTCTGGATAAAGCATACATCTACAGGTATGTGCTTATTAAATCCTTGTAGAATGCAAAGCTTGGCACAGAATGCCTTTCATTCAGTGTCATAAGTTGTCGGTGAGTGTTGGACAGAACATCTTTGTTGGCACAGTATGGTGCATTTTTAACTGTTCAATTTAAGATCTTTTTTAATGTCTCTTTGTCTTTATTGTAATCATTAAAATAATAAATTTAAAACTTCGTTTACCTATGAAGTCCTGTTCAGTTCAGCTGGCCTGCTTGAGTGTAAAGGCTACTTTCATGCAAAATGTTCACCACACTGAGACTTCTGTCAAAATTTAACTGATCGGAACAATCAGAAAGAAGTTTCTTTAGTGAAAGAGCTAAAAGAACAGCTTCTTTAGGTTCCTAGCAGTGCCAAATTCTAAGTAGCTGTTTATTTGTACTTTATAAAAGTTATGAGCTTGAGCCTATGTCAACATTCTTCTTCAAACATGCTCTCACCATGAACCTGGCATATACACAAACTTGATCCTCCACTACCTTGACTAAACTTGGAATGAGAATCAGTTCAGTACAGCTCTCAAACAGTGATTACAATTGTTGTCTACTGCACTATGTTCTCACCTTCTGTATTCACCTGAAGAATTTTGGTTCCAACTCAGGCAGCCCATGGACACGGGTATGGTAAATTTCATAGGTCTCTCAGAAGTCACTGCTGCAGCTAGGACCCAATCAACCTATCTACTCTATTACCATTATTGTCATTTACTGACAAATGTTGTCAACAGCTTTAATTTATCCTGTTCAGTTCTTACACCAACAGATTTCTTTTGTTGTCCCAGTCCTGGAGCAAAATCTTGTTCCTGTGTGCTGCTGCAGCATAAATACCATCTTATTAAAATAACATTACCAACTTATTTCAGAGAATATTGCACTTAAATGGTACTCTTTGTATCCATACATTGCAAATGAGATATTTAATGTGATTTAGAAATTCAAAAAGGAGGTTGAAACATCATGTTTCATGTTTTCAGATACCTGTGAAATAAAATACCTTAGAAGTCTGAAAGTTCTGCTAAAGTATTTATGAGATGCTGTCCTTCTAAAAGCTTATTCATATGTTACCCTCTCCTTTCACTTATTGAGGAGTTTTCTTTTTTTCTTATGCTTTTTTAAGTCTTGTTGGTACAAGAGCAGGCTTCTCTGAATTTCCACAAGGTGAAGAAATTGCTTTTCAGTTTCTCAGTGGGCCTGGATGGATTCACTTCTCAAATTCCACAGTTTGAGTTTGTAGGAATACAGCTAGAAAAAGTTACTATACCATTATGTCAGAGTAAGCATGCACCTAGAGAAATATAACATATATTGCAGCAAGGGCTTCCAGAACCTTTACTCTGGCCTCAGGAGTACACATGCATGGATTGAAACAAATGCACTAGTCCTAGCATGATCGGTTTTGCAATATTACTAGCTCACATCAGCTATCTGCTGTTCTCAACAGCTTCCAGCCCTAAACAGAGCTGTCCCGAAAGTGCAGCAACGTTTCAACAGAGAAGTGATATTCAGTTGCTAGCATCCTAAACAGGGCCAGTAGGTAGATGTCTCAGTAGCATGGACTTGCAAAGGAGGTCAGGCAATGGCACCTGACGAACAAGCAAAGGAGAGCATAATACAGAAGAAACCACATAAACATTATCTCCCATTAACTTAATTTATAGACCCAAGTTAATCAAACCTTATTAAACTTGCATATAACCACCCTCTCAGTTACTATGCATTGTGAACTGCATTGTATTCTGGCTGTAGCAGATGTAGCCATTATGGAACAGCCTCTCTGTGTTTATTAGGCAAGTCCTATATTTTTCCTCCCTATTTATCCTTTGGATACATTAATGTTTGAACAGAAAGCTAAATCCAGGAGATCTTCCTTTTGATCCCCATGCACTGAACAGAAGATATACAATGAGATCATTACGGTATTAAACAGGAAGCTGCTCTGTTCGTAAGTAGTTCATTATCATTGTTCTTTGAAGAACTGGCCATAAGCATAAGAACCAGGATTAGGAATGATATAACTCCTGCTGTAGCCTCTAAACCACACTATTTAGCAGATCTACTGTAGGCTTCCTAGCAAAGCTCTTGCAAAGCATTTCATTTCTGACCTCAGACGTTCCTTGGCTTTGGTTCACCAGTTCAGAGCCTATCTTGAACAGTGTTTGGCAAACACATAATTTTGTACCCTCTAGCCACATTAATATAGCTTCACATTTATGTAAATATTCATAGCCAGTAAAAGAGGTGGATTATGAAGTTCTCAGGAAATCATAACTTAGAAAAATGATCCTGTGTCAAATACTCAAGGAAATATATTTATTTGACCTTGGACAAACATCAAAGACAAGTTTTTTTTGGCCAGCTATTTTTTTTCACAGAGTCAATACAAGTGGGCAGCTACTTAGTGTATGCTTAATATATACATTATTGACACAAAAAGCAAAGCGTGACGTATTAAAAGGAGGGAAAACTATATATTTTTAACAGGAATTTAGTCATTTGCTATTTGGAATCTGTTGACTTTTATAGGGTCATTCGAACAACTGGATACTTGCTGTTTATCTTGCACATTAATGCATGCTTGTATTATTGGGCTTCAGACTATGAAGGACTTGGCAGCACTAGATGGGTGTATGATGGCCAAGGAAACATGTAAGTCCTTTTCTCTCACAATTAGTTTTTGTTGATTTTGCTCCTCCCTGAATCCCTTTCCCTTTCCCATGACTTTGTTTACAGGTTATGCCCTTACTTTACAAGTACTTGGATAGCTAACCTTTAGTACCATGACTGCTGATTAGCAGCTTTCATTACCAGCACATATCTGGGGGGCAGATGCAGTGAATAATTGGTTTAGTACCTTCAGTTTTTATAGGTTTATGAGTCAGTACTAAGCACTAACTTAATTAAACATTTAGAAAGCAACAAAGATCATAAATTAAACTCACTGATTGCTCATGCACATGGGAACTGTTAGAAGGATGACAGAACAATACCTCAAAGGGATGAGAGGCACCAATCTTTTTCTGCCACACAGCACTGTGTCATTAAAATGCAACATTTTATTCCCACTTAGCACCATTGTGATTGGTCTAAAAAAATCTACTGACTTTCTCTGATCTTTGGAAAAGGATGTGCTTAACCAGGTACCAAGGGGTGTCCTCAGTGGGAAGGAGTGGATATTGGCACACTTTTCACAAACTCCTTATGACAGAAAAAGTCTGGATGCCAGGTAAGGGATATTAAGATGATGGAGAGGAAGCAATAGAAAATAAGCAAAGTCATATATTCTGAGTGTAGTTATATAAAAGCATATCTAGTATGTTCAGATGTATGAAAGAATTTAAAATTTTTCAAAGACCACAAAATAGTTAAAGCCCCAGAAGCACAATTTGTTCATTATGTTATTTGCAGAACTGCATATAATATACTGCTGCTGACATAAAACACCCTTTAAACAACTTTTCACGCTTCTCTTTTAATAGTTTGGAGATGTGCTCTTCTTTTTTGTAATTTTGTCAGACTTCAGAAGTTTGATGTGAAGTCACAATTTTGAAGGGTAAGAAAATAACCTTTAGAGTAAAACACATTTTGTGTAAAGTAGCACTGATTTTTAATAGCTAATGTTCTCTCTCAAAAAATAAAATAAAATAACATGGCTGAAATTTTCACACACCACTAAAATACGCAGCTGGAATATTATAAACAGACATGCAAGCAGGCTCATGGAGCTCAGTGGGACCACTTATGTAAGTAAACTTGTACACAGGTATTTATTCACAGGATCAAGTATTCTAGAAATCTGTCAAGAAAAATGCATAATTAATTTCCTATATAGCAATTTCAGTTAATGTCATTCTTGGGAATACTTGTCTTGTAATTAAAAAATAAGCTAACTAAGACTAAGCACCTGAAGGCTCTGAAAATAAAGAGCTTACCCAGTCTTCAAGTTTTTAATGTGAGAACAGTCAAAAAAAAAAAAAAAAAAAAGACAGAAAATCTTCCTGTTTTTCATGAGCAAAAATCAAAATTATTTTACTTTGTATTCATGCAAAAATTGGTAGAATTATTTACTGGCTTGACCACAGACAATACAGTTGCGCCCAGAGGCAATGGTCATGTTTTTATGTTTTTTAATGTTTTGTGGTACCTTTTCTGTGAAGAAGCAAAAACGTTTTGAAAATGATGTCACACTGGCAGAATTTATTATTAACAGTAATAATAAACTGATAGCTTAACTCATTACACTGAGATGTTGAAATATACATAAGAATATATTCATGTATGCTTCATTAATCCATTAATCTACCTCATCTGACATTAGTATGCAATTATTCTTTTGCTTCTACCTAATTTATACTGTATAAGATGTACATGGAAACTCAAGTGATATCCCAAGTTGAGCTGCATCTCATAAAGTATAACCTGTTATCCTTCTAACAGTAAATGCTTTTTGTATAGGATAGTCATCAAATCAAAGACTAAGGCAAGACATATCTATTTGTCAAATATTTGGAAATTTTTGACAGAGAATCACAGTATGAAAACCAGTTATTATTGGAGATGCAGTTTGAAATTAAACATGTCAGAAAATATACTTCAAGGTATATATTTTTCTTTGTTCTTGGTTGTTCCTGTTTTCCAACCTGAGAAAAATATATCAGAATAAGTGACCAGAACTGCAGTATATATTATGGTAGAGCAATAATTTCCTTTCACACAGCAGTCAGAGGGGCACATATTTGAAGTAAAATATTCCATTGTTCTCATCTAGAATGGGAATGTGTACAGAAAGAAGATAAAACAAACATGGCTTCTTAGCTAAGTAAAAAAAAAGTCATTTTGACAAATAAAACAGAACTGTAGCAGTCTCCGATTACACTGACTCAAAGCAAATGAACTGGCATTGATTTAGTGGCATTAAGGTTTTATGTAGATTCCCTGCTGTGTCCATAAAATGTTGCTAGTGATGTCCAAACCCAGTTCTTAAAAATGTCAACACTTTAGGATCATGTTTTTTCCTTTCCCAGGCTAAAAGAAGAACACACAGTTTCCCCCATAGGTTTGATTATACATATTCCTGAGCAGGAATACAAACTGGTGAAGTCCAATTTATAACAGCTGTAGCACAGCATTCAAACCACAAGTAAATTTATCAAAGCAGCAATTCTTCCAAATTTCTGCTAGATGTATTCTTTTCCAGTCTGTGTCCAGACTGAAATGTTAGTGCCAGTCCAAAAAAAATTGAGGTATTTTGCATGGCAGCCTTCAATGAAAGCCTTCAACCCAAGCTACAAGTGCAGTCAGGTTTATCCACCCTGCAACACACCCAAATTAGCCACCCAAGGTGTTCCCAGCATTAAAACTGCTCTTGATGAACTTCCTGTAATTACGTAGATAGACCTCAGTCCCTCCTAATGCAGGAGGATGTCATCACAGATGCAAAACTATAGTGCAGAGCTTATGTGACCAGAGCAGCAGAATATTGAGAAGGTCTTGTAATTCTAGCTAAGTGAACAATTTGAACCATATGTGTTTATTTTCAGTCTAGTTTAACTACGTAAGTAAGAGTTTGGATTAATTCCTTGAGAAAATGGATAATTCCTCTAGAAAGTGTTTAAAGGCAGGATCCTAGTGTCATGGTTTTGAATTGTCCCCTTGAAGTATCCATCTCACTGCCTATAAGGGAAAGTAAACCTAGGGAGCTAAAATTCTCATGCAGCCGCCCCGTTCAATAATAAAGTTAAGTACAAAAATTGTTCCACTTATCTCATGGTATATCTTTTCTGCTGTTTGCAAGCCATCTACAAGTAGGCTGTAAAATTCTCTAGCATATTTACTAATCAAAACATCCATTTGTATCCTATTGAATTTTCTCTATGGCTTGCTGCCTTCCTGCTCTGGGAACAGAAATAGTGGATATTTGGAAATCCCAGAAAATGATCACAGTATGTGTCTAGAAAAATTCAACTTCTTTGGTTTACAATGACCAATATGCAGTAAGAATGGCATATCTTAAAAGATGTTGCATATGTGCATATCACCTATATGCTGTACTTCCAAATAGGTCTGATGTGTCACACTCACAGAGCTTGCTACAGGGGCAGTTTTGTGCCTCCAAACAAACTGAATACACAGCTGTGGTGGTCTCACCATGATGGGCAGCTGAACTCACCAACCACTCTCACACTCCTTCTTCCCTAAGGGAAAGGGGGAGAAAATACAATGGAAAGGGCACAAGTGAGGGACGAGATAAGGACAGGGAGATCACACAGCAGTTATCATCATGGGAAAAACAGACAGCATAATCTTATTTATTATCTCCTGTTCCTCCTCCTTCCTCTCTGCCCCTGCTCCATGTGGGGTCCCACCCACGGGATGCCGTCCTTCCTGAACTGATCCCGCAGGGGCTGCCCACAGGCAGCAGCTCTTCAAGAACTGCTCCCACACGGCTCCATACCACAGGGTCCATCCCCCAGGAGCAAACTGCTCCAGCACGAGTCCCCCACAGTCAGAAGCTCCCCCCAGACCCCCTGCTCCTGCGTGGGCTCCTCTCCACGGGCTGCAGCTCCAGCCCGGGGCCTGCTCCTGCAGGGACTCTCCATGGGCCGCAGCCTCCTCCAGGCCACATCCACCTGCTCCACCGGGGGCTCCTCCACGGGCTGCAGCATGGAGATCTGCTCCGTGTGGGACCCAGGGGCTGCAGGGGGACAGCCTGCAGCACCGGGGGCCTCTCCACAGGCCACAGGGGAACTGCTGCTGCGTGCCTGGAGCACCTCCTGCCCTCCTTCTGTACTTCTTGGGGTCTGCAGGGCTGGTTCTCACTCCAGGCTTTCCCAGCTGCTGTTGTGCAGCAGTTCCCCCCCACCTGCCCCCCCTTTCTTAAACCTGCTCTCACAGAGGTGCAAACAATATTGCTTAGTGGCTCGGCTCTGGCCCGCAGCGGATCCAAGAGCTGGCTCTGATCTGACGTGGGGCAGCTGCTGAGCTCTGCTCACCGAGCCCACCCCTGCAGCCCCCCACTACCAAAACCTTGCGATGTAAATGCAGCAGCCCAACCCATACATACGTCAGACCTAATGCTTTCAGACTTGCTACTTGTGGCCTTATTTTTGATATAAATCATTGTAGTTTATACCTTACTGAGCAGATCATACTACAGTCATTTGATGAATAAGTCATTCAAGAAAGAAAGATACCAAGGAGGACATCATTACAATGCCTGTTTATAAAAGCCTCTTCTTTATTCCACTTCAAACCTGTCCTAGTTCAGAGATTAAAAATGTGACAGCCCTGAAATAAAGCTTCATTGGGCTGTGTGAATACCACCTTAAAATCTGACAGCCATATGCACAAAGATTTGATTTATTTGTATTAACCAAAACCATGTAGGAACTTTAGCATATTCTGAAGTGGACTTTTATTAAAAATTATATATTTTTATTGGTATAACATTACAAGGTGTCTTATATGTGATTTTTTCTGAATGTTTTCATACATAGAACTTATCTCAGGGAAAAAATCTAGTAGTTTTATTGCCTGAAGGGTATACTTACTGTCTATGCTGTGCAGAGTGAAAATCTCTTTCTTGTCTCATGTTGTTTGCTGCAACAGTAATTTTATAGCTGGCTAGTAAACCATATGGTAAGCAATGATGTTTTCCAGACACTCTAGCTAGTAGGAAGCAGAGCTGCTAATGCCATTGAAACTGTAGTCTATTTTTTCTGTCCTTCCATAAACAAAATTTACAATCTAATTTCTTAGGAAAAATGTTTCCTTATATTTCAACACTGCAACTTTTATGTCAGATTAAAACAAAACCAATAAAATAAAGTAAAAAGAGAAAATATAAAATCTATGACTATGAGATAAGATAGTGAATATCTTTGTGACTTTATCTGTAGAAAATTTCCTCTGAAGTAAAATTACAAAAAAAAATACTATATTAACTATATCTTCATAGAGGCGTGGGCAGTTCTGAAAACAAAACAAAAAAAAAACAAAAACATAACAAAACAAAAAAAATGCCTCAAGAGTCTGTATGCTTCAAAGAAGCATGTTTAGGATCCCTAGAGTCTTTTCAGGAATTGCTTTCATGCCTCACAGACATGGAGATTCTCTCCCAGAATGGACATTATATCATGGACTATCATGGTGGATTTAACAGTCTTGGCATCTGAGGTCATTGGGAGTGAGGGAGTTTATTAATTAGTTTCATTTCCTATAGTAATTAAGCACAGAAGTACTGCTAATTTCTTTAAATTTTCATAGGCATTAATTCTACATGTTTCAAGCTCTATAGCATTCACACTTATAAGAAACAAATACAATATTAATGTGCTTCATATGACAAATCCCCTCAGACAAGCTAGAGACATCATTTTACGTTTAAATCTGCGGTTCCTCCAACAGGTATGTGAGGCTTGTTCTTGCTTTTTCTTTGAGCTACAGAACTCTGAGTGAAAGCTGCCACTTATGCCTTCTTTGCTGCAAGTGTGAATAGGTGATGGTGGATTTTTTTGAACCTGAGTGAAAATATTGTATTGGTGTAATCCAACTGTTCATTTTGCATCTCTAACAAGGAAAAATGACAGGATGACACATACGTAATGAATTTTTGATTTAAGGACTCTGAATGAAAACTGACAGTTCTGGCTGTTTAAAACTAGAAAACTAGGGTAAAAGTGATCATTGCTACTGCATTTCATTAATTTGAAACCAAGAAAAACATGACTTTGCAGTGAAAACCAAAAATCGATTGCATGGTAATTCCTCACATTTTAGGTGAAAAGATTTGAAAACACTTCCAAGTGATTTAAAATGGAACATTCCTCACTGGAACTGTTTGATATTGTCAGTTCATTTTCTTATATTTGAACAAAACTGACCCTCCAATAAATAGTATAGTTACATAAACCATTTATTAATAGGAGTGGAGTTCATATCTTAATTAAAAAAAAAGAAAAAAAAAAAAGGTGTTGTGGTTTAACCCGGCTGGCAGCTAAACACCACACAGCCGTTCG
>NC_048894.1:131484804-131526066 GCF_011077185.1 Oxyura jamaicensis | reverse complement strand
ACCAGCTACTAGGAGGAAAAATAACTGTCCTAACTGAAACCAGGACAAAAGGAAAAAAAAAAAAAGACTTAAAGTGCGGGCCACCAAACTAAAATGTACTCCTGAAGTTTGCAGGCCAATCGGGTTGGCCCCAAACTCAGTGCAGACATGAGAAAATGCATGCTAGACTGTCTATTTCAAAGAAACATCTCGAGAAGCATTTCTTCTGGTTTTGTTGCTGGGGGTTTTGTCGCTTTTTAAATTTTATTTTATTTCAAACTCAAAAAAATACAAGCAATGAATCTTCATTGTTTTAGAAGCTATGGTCATTGTTGATAGGAAATCTCACTGTACAATTAAGGAAAATGTACTTCTAATTATTAGAAAAGCTGAAATCTGGTTGTATAGAGACTTATAAAGTCAAATTCTAATGATTAGGGAGCCTTTAGAAATATTCCTAGATTTGTTAGCTCAGAAAAGACAGAAACAATAGCACATTCATGGCAATGATTAGAACTAATTAATTGCAGCTGCAGTTAATGGGGTATGCTGCATTACTAATGGTTTTAGAATGATTTTTTAAAAAGAATATTAGAGATGCCAAGGCAATTTATATACATAAGTATAGAATTAGTACAGCTATCCTCACAAAATCAAAAAGAATTAATTCTGTACAGGTCCTTTGTTGCTTTTATAAACTCATTTTATCAACTAATAGAAATTCAGTGATCAAATGGAATGGACTCTGTCATGCACAGGGATGTACAAAAAGGACTGTACAAACAGAACAAAAAGCCTTTGGCCAAAGAGCTCATGCTTAAATATGGGAAGGGAGAGACAGCAAATGGATACAGGGAAGGAGACAATATAAGCCATTGTGGTGGTTTTACCGTGCTAGGCAGCTGAACATCACAACCGCTCTCCCACTCCCCCTCCTCAGATGAGGAGGGGAAGAAGTAAAGGAAAGAACAACTCATGGGTTGAGATAAGGATAATTTAATTAAAGAGAAAAAATATTATTAAGGAAATATTATTAATTAAACAATTCAACTAAAGGGAAAAAAAGGGAAAGGGGAAGAGGGAGGGGGGAAAGGGAATAACAAAACAAAACAAGTAAAGGCTCTGTGGAAGTGCAGAGGAAAGAAATTACTCTCTACTTCCCACAAATGAGCAATGCTTGACCACGTCCTTGAAGCAGGGCCTCAACACACGTAGCTGGTGTTTGGGAGGAGGACAGACATTTTTGCAACGAGACCCTCCCCCCCCCCCCCTTCTTCCTTTTTCCACCTTTTATTGCTGAGTGTGACATCATATGGTATGGAATATCCCTTTGGTTGGTTTAGGTCAGCTGCCCAGGTGATGTTTCTTTCTCACTTTTTGGCCCACCCCCTAGGAGAGTTAGAGAAAGTCCTGATGCTGTGCCAGAACTTCTCAGCAGCAGACACAACACTGGTGTGATACCACTGCTGTTCTCGCTACAAGTGCAGAGCACAGCACTGTGTGGGCTGCTGCAGGGAAAGTTAACATCCCAGCCAGACCTGTTGAAGTACAGTCTTCATGACTGATTATTGCTCACTGCTATATTTACCCTCCAGATCATGAGAGATCTGAGAAAAGCCTGCAGGGTATTCACAAGGTAGCCACTGATGGACAGCTCTTCTCAGGCATGAGGAAAAGTAGTGAAGAAAGTGTTTGTTAAGGTGATAAAAAGGGTAGTCAATGACATAAGTATCTCCAGTCAGTAACAAAAAATCTGTCTGTATTCACAGGTACCTGAGGTGTTACTACTGGGCAGTTCGTACGTTAATCACCATTGGTGGCCTTCCAGAACCACAAACCCTGTTTGAGATAGTTTTTCAACTGCTGAACTTTTTCTTGGGTGTCTTTGTCTTCTCCAGCTTAATTGGTCAGGTATATCAATAAATCAATAACTAGATATGTTCAATGTGCTGTAATGTAACAATATATTCAATTTTGTTCTGTTTAGTTCCAGGAAAAAGTTTACCTTCAACATGGATGTCCCTCTTTTTCACTGTCATCCATGCTTACCCTTCTGACTGCTGCATGCATTTAATCAATTCCTGGCTTTGTATTCCTTTCACACACAAGCTGATTTAAAGCCAAGTCCCTGCATGACACAGATGATTCTTAAAACTATGTACAATTCCTTTTTTCTTCTTCACAGCCAAGGAGGCAATTCCTTAACATTCATACTCTACTGTTAAATCTGATATGAAAGTTATAACTTCAGGTATAATTATATTAACGTACAAATTATCAAATAAATCATACTTGATACTACTGACAATAGAAATCTCAAAATTTCTGTCAAACTAGAATTGAGATATCTTCCATAAGTTACAAAATATTTGTTAATTTGAAAATTGACTATTTTCTATTTCTCTTGGTTTTCATATGGCAAGAGGAAAAAAAAAAAAAAAAAAAAAAAAAAGCCTACAGCAAAGCAAATCAGTTATACTTCCAAACAAATGGAACCCAGCATGAACTATTTCCAGCTTGTAGCTTGTTAGCTATCAACTTTGGGCTTTAGATCCACAGCTTTTAAAATACCTTGCCTACAGAAAAATACCATGATTCTTATGTCAGACTGTGTCTTGTGTTGGATTCCTTTAGAAATGATTCCAGAGCTTTTGATTTGTACATGTCTGTTACTGGGAGAATTAATATGAAAACATAAATATATTGGTGTTTGTTTGTTTATTTGTTCAGAACGTGAAAAAAAATCTCAGCCAAAGTTTAAAAAATATATATACCTCTTGCAATTTAGAAGTGTGAAAAACCCAATTATCATAGAACTCTCTTTCCTATAAAATTTCAGATTCATCCACAAACAAGTATTATCAAAAATAAAACCAAAAATTACCAAAAACTAATTCATATAAAAGTTCTGTTCCCCAAATAGGTTTGACAGATTAATTTTTGTAACCAGTGCAGTCAATTGTGGAACCAAAACTTAACTGATACATAAGCAGCTTTCTGTTATAATTCCTGTTCACAAAAATATTTTAAACTTTCTGAGTTTTTCCAAATTTAGAACAGTTGTCTAAAAAATGTTATTCCTCCAATCAATTGCCTTTCTGTAATAAGAAGCAGAATTTACCTCAGTAGCATACTAATTCTTGGCCACTGCAGTATGAAGCTGTTCTACTAAAAACAATTTACATTTGTATCATTTAACAAATGATAACAAATTTACATTTGTATCATTTAACAAATGTTAAATGATGTTCCTGCACTAAAGTCTTCAAGGTCAACTTTCAGCCCAAAGTGGATTTTTAGGACTGATCTAGTTTCAATTGAAACAGTGTCAGGATCTTAGTTCTATTGGTGCCAGCTGATGTTGTTACAGAAATTTAGCCTGGTTTGCTTCGTCTCTGACTTGCATGGCACAAGAAATGCACAGTAGCTTTATTATAGATGTATACAAAAGCATTATCTGTATTTTTCATGCAAGTACAGAAATAAAAGACAGAAGAACAAGCTGAAAAACACAAATGATTCCTTTAAAATAAAAAATATAGACTGTTTCTTACATAGTTAGGTTTTATTTTAATGTTTCTGAAAAAGCAGATGAAGGAACTATTCAGAACACAGAGCTGAATGTATAATTAATCAGCAATTTTGTAAACAAGTGTTTTATTCCTTTTTTATATATCATTGACAAGATACTCAAATCACAACTATTTTTGCTGAAATGTGTAGTAATATCAACTGATGTTTGCAGATGAGAGATGTAATTGGAGCAGCTACAGCAGGACAGAACTACTACCGTTCCTGTATGGACAACACTGTCTCCTATATGAACACTTACTCCATTCCAAAAGTGGTTCAAAATCGTGTTCGAACCTGGTATGAATACACATGGGACTCTCAGGGAATGCTGGGTAAGGCTTTCCAATTCCAGTTACACCGAAGCTCAGAAAGAGAGTATTCTGTACAGATATAGCTATAAGGTGAAATGCACATTTCTTCCTTTCTGAATTTCATGGGAGAAAGCAAGAGGAGGGTATTCCATTTCCTTAGAAAAGTAAAATACTCCAAAGCAATACAATACTTTCTACTTCACAATTTCTATTAATTTATGTAAAGTTCTGGTTATATCTTTAGACAAGATATGCAACTTAAAAGACAATTTCTTCTGGTTAGCATATTAGCATCTTCCTCATTTGAACTCATAAATGCTAGAATTACTCCACTAAGTTGTTTTTCTATGCAGCGCTCATTTTTATGGACTTTCATTCTTCCTTTTTAGTTTCCAACTAATCAGTTTGTTGTTTGTTTGTTTTGTTTTGTTTTGTTTGTTACAGATGAATCAGAATTACTGGAGCAGATGCCAACAAAAATGCAATTAGCCATTGCAATTGATGTGAACTTTGCCATTGTCAACAAAGTTGACTTATTCAAAGCAAGTACTTTTACAGGAGAATGCAACAATGTGTGGTATTTGTGAGATAGAAACCTTGTTCTGTGTATCTTGCCACACTTAAGAATGTGTTTGTTAACATTCAAGGCAAAATAAGTCTAAGAAATATCTAAGTCAGTGGAGACAAGTCAAGACAAAGACAAGTACCTGCCTTTTTTTGTGTTAAATCAGAGACTTTATTATTATTAAAAAAAAAAAAAAAGCGAATGAGCTTAACAACCTGTCCTGTTATATTGACATATTAAAGCTGATGTTATGGTCAGACTGTCAGATTTCAAGGTATAACTAATCTATAGAGCCAAATTTAGAAGAATATAATTTTTAGTACAGATCACCTTGCTGTCTTCTGCCTAGCACTGTCTGAGAGATCACGGTTACTATTTATTCTGGGAACATAACTTTGATGTAGTGAATGTTATTTTTAGTAGATTTTTGTTCAAAGAGCTTTCTTATTGTTATCATGATAGGTTTCAAGAGAGGTTATTTAAATGTGGTACTTAAGATTGGATTTTTACACCAAAAATGGGGAGACATTGCATTTTTAGAAGTAGCCTTGAAATACATTAAGCTTAACCATTTTTTTTTTAGGACAGTTACAAGAAATCAGGATATCTCTGTTTAATTACATAGTTGCAATGTTTCTTCAAAATTTGCTGAAGACTTGGAATTCATAGATTCATAAAAATAATTTGACCTGCTTTTTTTCCCCTGGGTCAGTATAAAAATCACCTAAAAGACCTATAAAACACAGAAAATAGCACTGAACTTCCACAGCAATCCAACTTGAATGTACAGAAGTTCATTTAAAAAAAAAAAAAAAAAAAAAAAAAACAAAGAGAACATTATATGTATCTGAAATGACAATTCCTTCAATATTTTCTCTCCCTTTAAAAGTTGTCCCTTACCATGTTTTCATTTTTCATTCCACTTATGAACCCCTGAATCACTCATGTATTAACTTGCTGCCCAGTGTAAGCACTAATAATCACTCGTGTTACTGAATCAATACAGAACAATTCTACTTAATTTTGACAGGGTTGCGATACTCAGATGATATATGACATGCTGCTAAGGTTGAAATCCATAGTGTATTTACCTGGTGACTTTGTCTGCAAAAAGGTGAGCAATTCTGTCTCTTGCAAACAATAAATATAATAGGTATTTTAGAAAAAAGAGATCAAACATAGGTCAAAAGTATTATTTAAATAAAATTAATCATGGGTGAATTAGATAGCATAAAAATAATTAAGGTATTCTATGTAATAACAACAAATTTGCTCTCAAGTTTCTACACAGAACAAGACAATATGGGTTTTATTACTTATATTATCAAACAAAAATATAATAGTATGGGAAAGTATTTAACGTAAATATGGCCTATCTAGGGACACATAATGAAGTTTGAATATTTAAAATGGAGCAAGCTTAATTTTTTATACATATATACATACAAACCTAGCCTACAGATCTCAATCTGTGATGCTCTGCATGTGCTTCATTTCTGTATTCAGAAATACTGAAGAGGAACTACCCAGGAATGTAATTAACCCATATTGCTCCTTACAGCGGGATCTGATCTTGATTTGCCTTCACTCTGAGCTTTGAATCATCTCCAGACTTAAGCTGAATGCTGACACACTGTCCCTTAGCCATGAAGTCTGCCTTCTCTTTGCATTTTAGCTCAAACTTGGTCTTACAGCAGCACAAGTAGATAGCTCATCTTCTGACCAAATAAGCCCAAGTCTATTTTCAAAGGTTTGTTACCATACTCATAGGTTCTGCTGGATGTAATTAAAGCCTTGGGGTGAAGTAGCAGTGCTGTTAGTGTTCTTTCAAGTGACCCACACTTCACAGCACAGACCATCAAAACTCCTTAACTTGCCTTTAGCTGTTCTGTTCCAGTTCTGGTTACAAAGTTCTACTCCCTTAAGGAGCTGAGGAAGGTGGAAGGTGTGGGAGGTGTCCCTCCCTGTGCAGGGGAGTTGAATTAGATGATCTTTAAGGTCGCTTCCAACCCAAACCCAACCCAATGATTCTATGCTATGAACCTCTTTCTGAATGCTTAGTTCCACCAGTTCCACAATGCAGCAAGTTAAACATTTGTGAATGCAGTGAAGGATCAGGTGTGTCCCTTCAAAACCAGTCCCAGAATTACTGTTTGCTAGGCAGGGTGGGAGAGTAATTTGCCTGTACAATGCAAAGCAGAAGAGCATCTTGGACTGTGGCTGGGACTCTACCACAGCAGATAAAAGAAATGACAGTAACAGGTTCAAGGTCTTGATCCTGCAGTCAGATGCAAACAGTACTCAACATGGATGGGTTACCAAAATTGGGTGTATCATTTTATTCCAGCCTGATTCAGAGCACAAAAGGACACTCACTTGTATAGATCTACAATGTGGCCAACAACGATAGTCCTACTAACACTGTAACATTTAGCAAGGAATAAAACCCTGTTAGAATCTGAGAGCTGGGAGTACCTCCTATTTGGGTGTGCATCGGCCTCATCATACTTTACAAAGGATGCTCCAGCATGCAGGTGTGGTAAATCAGATTAAGGGAGAGGAAGTACAAACACTTCATTTAGAGTCCTGGCTTTGTAGCTGCTGCATTTTTGCTTTTAGAATGAAATGGTTGCTTTTCTTCAGTTAGTTCAGCAGTACAAATGGAAAACTATTTATTTTCCCGTCATTGAGATGTTGTGAGGACAGCTATGATCATGTTTGTTAAGCCCTTTCTATTATTCCAGTTTGCCTGCTTTTCATCCTACATACTGATATCATGCCTTTTAATCTTAGCAGATCTTGTGAAGGATAATAAGTGAATTAATAATCTCTTAAACCATCCAGTGATTACATAAAAGTATACAAAATTTTGAGTGATTTTTTATTCTTATTTTCCTTGTAAATTACAGAAGTGAAGATTAGAAGTAATAGAGTGAAAACTGGAACTTTTCAAACCATGAAGCACAGGCTTTTTTGCACTTCTGCTATTAAATGTTCTACTGAATTACATTAGTTTCTACCTGGATAGTTGATGGAAATGACTGATACAATCTTGATTATTGTCTAGTCTTTATTTTTCAAGCTGGCCTGGATAGTCTTAATTCTACTCAAATATTGCCTCACATCACAATTAGATCTGCCAAGTCAGTCCTTGCACTTGTGTTCAGTGCTAGGAAAAGTGGGACAAAAATTTGTTTCCCTATAATAATGGCAAAACAGTGCATGAGAACAGGGAAGTATATTTAAAGGGAAGTTTTTTAGATTATTCTACCTTAAAAATGAAATTATTATCTGTTTCTGTGTCCAGGGTGAGATTGGCAGAGAGATGTACATCATCAAACAAGGTGAAGTTCAAGTCCTTGGAGGCCCTGATGGTACAAAAGTCCTGGTTACACTAAGAGCAGGAGCTGTATTTGGAGAGATCAGGTAGGTCCATCACTATTTTTAACACTTCCTTTAGATCTCGTCAGATAATCAATGGCTGTTTAACTTCTCTCTGGTAAGCATGGAGAGGCTGGAAAGCTGGGTAAGATCAGCCAAGACGACAGTGAGCAAGGAGATATAGGTAAGTGAAGCAAAGTCTAGGTAAATGAAAAATCAGAGACTAATCTGGCAAGATCTGAGATTTCTAAACAACAAATAATGTATAATCAGTGTTTGGGAAATGTACACAGGGATATACAGATGGATTTATCTTTCAGCATTTAAAAGATTTAACACATCTTCCTGTTCCAAGGTCTGCAATAATGCAGGACCAAATGTATTTTATTGTCTGTATAGTGCGACTAAGCATCCTTACACAGAGAGTAAAAATGATCATTAATTTCCAACAAAGGAGATAAAAAATCTGGAATTGCAAACCAGAGTGGCTCTTGAGGTGAGAAAGTAGGGATTAAGTTGCCAAAAATCATCATCCACATTTGAAAACATATTTGTTTAAGAGCATACATAAAAGAAAAAGGCTGACAGATCAGGTTTTGGGGACTAAGTTTCTCCATAAGAGATTTTTTTTTCTCACATGGCTACAAATGTTTTTTATATTCTCCACATAGCTGCTATGCAAAATCCATTAACTCTTATGTGCCTTGTTCACCAATTAACCAACCAAGTGCTAGATTTTAGGCATTGCATCCCCTGCTGAGGTTAGCCTGAAGAAAAGTAATAAAATGCATGTGCTCCTGCATGTGATAAACTGGATTCTTGATTTCTTCCAGCTGCTTTCCTGTTATTATTAATCCTCTTGCTGGTAGCTTCAATCTGTCTTTTGAGAAGTGGTAATCAGCTCTGTGCTAGGTTTACATTTATCTTCTACTGTGTCTCCCTTTGTGGCAGTGGAAACATTCCCATTTATTCAGTGATGGGTGTACAAGACTGGCTGAGACCTGCACATGAAAAACACCTGATATATCCCACAGATACAGGCGTTTCTCACTGAGTGGGAAAGTGAGATTGTATCAGCTCTTCACATGAAGGTTATTTTAAAGGTATTTCTCTGTGTGTCAATACAATACCAAAACAAAGCCTCAAAACAAACTGCTGGAAAGACTGAGAACGCGCTGATTTTCAGGAAGGGCCAGATACTGAAAAGATAAAGGAAAAAAGCTGCAGCAGCCTAGATACTTAACTCTCACAGTTTTCAATTATTTATTAGTTTTGCATTTTGAGCAAGGACTTTTTTTTTTTTAACTGAAAAATGTTAGCAATTGGTTTGAAAACAAGGAAAGGATTTTCAATGTTTTGATCTAATAAAAGTGAGTACTCGTTTCCACATGAAAACTACACAGCTGCCTTTAAAGATGCATTTCCTGATATGTTTTACTTTTCACGTAATTGCCAGCAAAACCCTCAGCAATGCTCTAACCTTACACTTCTGGTCTTGTTTTATTCATTATTGACCTACTGTGTTGGTGGAGACAGCACACCGGTACAGACACAAGTACTTTGCATATAAATGACAGGCAGCGGATAAACTCGAGGAGAAAATATATAGGAACTGGCAGACATCTCCAAAATTGGAAAGCAAAGACATGAAGCACTAAGTATATCACGGGAGATTTATCCTTTTCCTTGTGGCGATGTGTTAGAAGATAATGAGTTTGTATAGCACCCCTCTTTGTAAGTTGTGTCAAGGTCTGCTGAGTACTGTATAGCAGAAGAAAACAGAAGGAAAAAAAAAAAAGTATTTAAGAGATGAGGTATTGCTTCATTTAGCACAACCACACTATGAATTCTGAGGGGAAAACTTGCTTAGCACATGGTATTGAACTTTCACAGCTTTCCTTCTAATGTTTGGATTAAGATTTGTTTAGAGAATTGTGTTAGCTTCATAAGATACTTGATATTTAACCTCACTGTTCAAAATGCATGTAAATCATGCTTATAAAGCCTTCATGGTCAAAGGAGTTGAAGAAAACAAAGAATGGTCATTCATTTCAAAAAAAAAAAAAAAAAAAAAAAAACCTGAATTATACTAGAAGGCCAATCCGATGCAAGACAGTTCAAGCCAGTCCTTTGCCAATTCCATACGCTAAAATTATTACAGAAACAGATTAAGTAATAGGAGCTACCTTCCAATTAACATCTTACCCTCATTACTACTTTCCTGTATAGACAATATCAGCTTGGGGAAGCAAAATAATCTCAGAAACAGAGGCAAACAGATTGCTGACTTAATTGTGCAGACAACTGAGAAAGAGAGAAGTTCAAGAGAGGGAAACTATAACACAACACTTCATTAGCCCAGACAAGTTTACACTTTAAGCCAGATGTCCTCATTCATTCATTTAATGTTGTTTCACTAGAACAATTTCCTATCAGAAAATGGTAATTCTGGAAAAAATAAAGCATTTTTGACAGGAAGAGCTCTAAATGTTTGGTCTCATCTTTAGACTTTCAGTAGTTTTTGTAACTTTAACTTTTATTTTAAAAGTCAAAGCTAAAAAGAATATTTAGCTTTGTGAAAGTTTAAGTTTTCTGCTTTGGCCCAGCATCAGCAGCTGCTGCTTTTCAATGAGCTCTGCCATTTGGTGTTTGACATTCTGCTCAGAAGCCAGATCCAGACCCTTTCCTAACTTACCAGTTCTTTCCACATGCACATATGTGCCAGGCTGAGGAGCCATCACCCTGCAATGGTGATACACACACCGTTCCCTGGATCAATTTGCTCATTTCAATGAATGGCAGCTTGCTATTGAGATCAGCTATAAAAGAGAAGTAGATAAGCTGAGTCATCACTTTGACAACTTCATAACTCTAAATTAAATTTGCTATCATAAGAATTCAGAAGTTATCATCTCATACAAGTATAAAACCATTTCAGGCTAACTGCAGTAAAAAATGCAAGGTAAAAATGAAATTTTCATATTAGTATAGATATTGTAGCATCAAGAGCCATTGTAAGGCAAATGCCAGTTATCTTTAAAGATGTACCCTATCAAATAACTCTTAGCACACTAGCCAAAAAAGGTTCAATCATGAAGCCCATAATGCTGCCTTTAGTCAAAGATGATTCTGTTTGAGCCTTCCCTGTAAAATTCACCTCACATCATCACCATAATGAAAAAGCCGATCCCTTTAGTCCTCGTCTGCCTCGATAAAATGAGGTTGTTGTTAGGAAAGCCTGAAAATGATTTGTTGAGATGCAATTCATCAGAACTCAAAAGCTGTTTGCAATTTTCTTCAGCTGCTTTTCTTATTGTGCAAATACTTTTTTCCTACAAAATAGTACAGAATTGTTTAAAAAGACAATATACTGCATTTTCAGCTTGACTTCATATATTGATTGCTATCTATCTTGGATCACAGAAAAACTGTGAATGTGTATGTAAAAATAGTCTTGTACACACAGTTGCAGAGGTCTTGTGATCATTTATTTGTATAATCTAGTATTTATAAATGCTACATACATACCTTTTATACTTAGAAACTATTAATATATCCCAATTAATATTGAGGATAAAGTATTAGTTATTCCTTGATAGGGTCCCAATTAGCCTTTATTAATAACCTTTAAATTTAGATATTATTAGATATTTTTCATAAATAGTAGCTCACTGGGAAATGTTTAAGGGACAAATTTCTAGGGTGGATGTCCTCATTTGACAAAGCAATTGACAAAGCAATTTTATTACTGAGAGCAAAATGCAGCTTCCCTTGCTTTTCACCACAGCTGAGAAATGAATTCTTTTAATCTGAGAAATGAATTATTTTGTTTGCTTAATGCAAGACAGACAATGTAATTTTAAGGTGGATATCCTTCCTATGTCCAACCCCTGCTTGCTAAGCTGGTCTAACACCTTACTTTCGAAACAAAATTGCCTTCTTTTTCAGGCAGACACATTTGTAACTGTCAGCCTGAAAGACCTTACTAATCCTTTTCATTCAACTTGCCAACATCCAAATGTGTGATGTGATATGTGGGAAAACAAAACAACAGAGACCAACAGAAGTTATTCACTCAGGAAAATTATAATTCTTAGAGTCATTTATTGTAAATAACGCTTTCAGTAATAATGGACTTATGTTCTCCTTATGTTGTTAAATCACTTTCAGCAATAAAAATGAGGAAATACCAAGTTGGCACACAGACTAAAACAAATTTGGTCCTTGCATTAGTGTCTGTTGGGTGTCTACCCAGCAAGACTTTTCACAGTCCTTAGGACCAGCACACTCCTAGCCAGTAGCGACAATTTGCCTTCTTGAAGCAATTGCAGAGGGACTTCACAGAACGTCAGCCAGAACAGTTGGGTACATAAGTGAGCTTTCCAATGACTTTAATGGGGAACCACCAGCAAAGACATTCCTGACTACAGCAAATAATGAAGTAACTGACGGCCTTTATTTTCATTGCAGCCTGTTAGCTGCAGGCGGAGGAAATCGAAGGACTGCCAACGTGGTGGCTCACGGTTTTGCCAACCTTTTCATTCTAGACAAGAAAACACTCAACGAAATCTTGGTACACTATCCTGACTCAGAAAAACTTCTGATGAAGAAAGCAAAGTATGTCCTAATAACAGTTTTTAAATCATATTGTTTAGCTGCAGAATGGACAGTTGTGGCTTCTAGACACATTTGCATTTTTTGGAAGAATAACAGATGTAGACGTGTTTGTACTTAGGGGTCAGATTTGTCTAGTAATACTTAACAGAAGCCATGGTCTTGGCAGGTAATCCAAGAGTTATCGGAACATGGTAAATAAAGTCCTGAATACAGTTGAATTCTCTGTTGTACTTAAGGTAACAAAATAGGAGATAACAGATCAACATCAGGACTCCTTACATAGCCAAGGCAAACAGATTGCAAGACAGATGCCAGTTAAGCCGCAGGTTTCCAAGGGTTCAACTGAAGATCTGCAATTAATTCTAAAGAGAGATGCTTGTACGCACCCACAGAGTCGTATGCCTTTCCAAAATCTCAAAGAGCAGTTAGAAATGGATTTAACGTAAGGCCTGAAAAGATGAAAGATTTGAAAAGGTGTGCATTTTGTGCAAAGGGATTCTGAAATGGGATATAGAACAGAAACTGCTTCTCATCTTGCTTTGGCTGTAGCTTGCTAGGATCACAATTTATCCTAGCTTTAACAGGGCAAAATGTTGTCATATTTTGTCATAAGATTACAGAAGTGAGTACCTTGCTACCTTGTATCAGGTTGAAGTGCATAAAACAGTTTGTCTTTACCAGTAGACTTCAGCACTTGTATTTTTCTTAGCTGTTGCCTTGCATTGGTATCAAAGGTTGGAAGAATGTTCCCAGAGTTGAAATTCCACCAGGAAATGCTAACATAGGCATGACATTTTGCTCATGAAAGTGCTAGAAAATGATCGCATTCAACTGGTTTCAGCAACTCTGGTTATCAAATGACAGCATCTTGAGAATCATTACATCCCAGAGGAATGCAGGACCTAGATGCAGAATGGGCTGATTGCCACCTGAAAAGTGTCAAATCTGCAGGAAATTTCCCCAGACGGTCTGTTGAACTCTTGTCCATGGCACTCCCAGCTCATAGGATGGAGTAGAACAAGAATGAAAGGAAACCTGAATCTGAACCTTTATACTGGACAGTATAAAAAGCCTACTAGCCAAACATGTTGAAGAGTTCAAATTATATCTGAAGTCGAGCAGAACATGTCAGCCAGCTGCTGGAGACAGCCTGTAACAGTAATGAATGCTGAGAAAAGCAAAAGTCTCTCAACAGCTCTGGAATCCAGATTTACTGAAGACCAGGAGCATACAAACTTGGCTTCCAGACTCAGTGATGGACTCCTGAATAGTCTGATGTGTTGCCCATGGCACCAAACAATGCAGATGCACAGATCTTGCCCATCTGTTAACTGTTTTCACATCTAGGGCCTTCAGAGAGGCTGGCTGTCAAAACCAGCACTAGAAGGTAGAAAGGCAGAACAAATCCACTGACTGATGGTCACCAGCAATCACCTTTCTGACTTCCAGCTTTGTTCTAAACAATGGTACAACCATCATTACTTATTTCTGATTCTCTGTCATACGCTACCTTCTCCTGCTTTCTTGCCCACCCTAACCTAACCTATGAGAGATGTGCCATGCTGAAAGGCTGGTTAACTATTACTCATACAAGCATCAATTAAACTCCAGACTGAGAAATAAATGCTCTCGATTTGCATCTAGAAGGTCAGGTAAGAGACTTCCACCTCAGGCAAGCCATCCACCCCCCTCAACTATTTCTCACCTTATTAAGCTCTCATCTCCTTTGTGATACTTTAATTTGAGCCTGCACTAGTTTAGACTACAGCAAATAGGAAAGGAAATCCAAATTAGAACAGAAGCCTGCAGTTTACTAGA
This sequence comes from Oxyura jamaicensis, assembly GCF_011077185.1. NCBI lineage: Eukaryota > Metazoa > Chordata > Aves > Anseriformes > Anatidae > Oxyura > Oxyura jamaicensis. Next base: position 131,511,822 of record NC_048894.1, on the reverse strand, counting down.
TGCTACCAAAGCCAGTAAAATCCCTTATCTTCATCAGCTTTGCTCTTGCCACTGGATCTGGGATTAAAAAAAAAAAAAAAAAAAAAAAAAAAAAAGGCTGGAAAAGGTGTCAGGTTTTCATCCATGAATGTGGCATTTTAGTTTTTAGTTTTGCAGGAACTTTTCTAGGTTTCACTGCCTTGTGTTCTCATTCTTTCCTGTCTCCAGGGTGCTGCTGAAGGAGAAGGGGAAACCTCCTCCTGGACCACCAGTGCAACAACCACGGGGCTTGGCTGGTCTGTTTGGGCAGAAACAGGAAACTCCAAAATTGTTTAAAGCAATGCTTGGAGGTAAAGGAAAAGCAGGTCTTGCCAAGCTGCTGCAGCTGAAGAGAGAACGAGACATTCAGGTAACACCACAGAAAATAGATTATTTTAAGTGCTGAAGAGAGAAATGGGAGATATTTTGGGAGCGCTTAGGCAAACAGAATAAATAAAAATACAGTTTTACTGCAATCAACAGCAGAAACTCCCAGTAGCTGGTACTTAATCTCTGTAAACACGGATTCTAAAATTTGGCTCAAATCTTCTTGGACCTGGATTCTATGCAGAACAGAGAAAAACAAAAGCAAAGGAAAAGCAAGAAAACAAAGATCCTTTAGGAAAGTAAGGATAAAATAGACCTTACAAAGACAGTAAAACCATCTGATCTTCTAATCTTATGTAAAGAACAGTAAACATAGGAATATCCTAACACAGCTCCAGCTGACTCAAGCACACAGTGAACTTCCCAATTCAAAGTCAGAACTTTGCTTATAACAAATACTGAGGACGAAATTTCAAGTTAAGACCACACAGCTAAATCTGATTAAGTATGTAGTGTAGTACACTTATGAGAAAACTTGTTTCAGTTGAAAAGAAATTCCCCCATTATACTCTGTTCTGAGAAACGTTCCCATTAGTAAGAACCTGCTCAGTTCTAAATTCTTGCCCAGAGGTGGCAGAATCCTTTTCTGGCTTTAATGGTTGAACTGGGTATGTTTATACTTCCCTTCTTTTAAGTGAAATAAAGAACTTGCTTAAATGAATTACAACAACATTGTAATTCATTGATTGAAGCGGAAACTTCTTTAAATTTAATGTGTATTTATGAACTTTAGAGCAAATAGGCTTGGACAAGGGATTGGGGCACTGGGGAAAATGTTGAGGTTTGTGTAACACTTTTTCTTTCTATACTAGTATAAGTACATAAAGGAAGGTAAAATTTGAGGAAAGGTTGTATGCCCCAAAATGTGCCTGTTTCGTCCTGCTGTATTCGTGAGAAGCAGATACTATCAGTACCCACAAGCTTTTCCTGAGTTTTATTGTTGACATCCTGATTTTGAAATAGCATTTTTCACAAAATTTTCAGCTGCTGACTGCAGGCTTACATACATTGCATGCCATTAATTACAGCACTGACATTACAGCATGACATTAATTACATGCCTTACCACTGCATACACAGAATTACTACCCATTTTTTTTCTGCAGCCCTAGAAAACATTTAACTTCTTGATTCTAGGAAAATGAAGCTGAAACAGAGAAACCTGAACAAGAGGAGAAGAAACCCAAACCAGAGGAGAAGAAACCTGAACAAGAGAAGAAACCCCCTGAGCCTGCAGCCTCATCTGCACCCCCTTCACAAAAGGAAGAGATGAATGCAGATGCTAAGCCTAAACCACCTGCAGTTATGCACAGAGGAACCACTAATGAGTCTCTGATCATTAGTATGTCTCCATCACCTACAGCAGGGGAAGGAGAGATCCTTAAAGTTGAAGCTAAAGAGAAGAAAAGGAAATAGATGGTGCTTTGGGCTGTGTTCTGCTGAACTCAGAGGGCTGGTGTGACTTGGCTTTTGGGTACAGAATATAAAAGTAGAGGCTACTCAAAAAAGAACCTATCCCAGCTCCTTTTTCCTTCCCTCCTCTCCTGAGGCAACTGGGTAGATTTGTATACCTACCTCTGTACCTTGAGCCTGAAGAAAGAACTCCTGGTATAATAGGAATTAGAGATCCGATTGGATTTCAGGACAGCTTGTTTCTTGGTTGATCCATGCTCTCCATTCTCTCTTACTCCGTGTTGTTCCTGCTTCTCCTTTTCCCTCTCCTGTTTATTCTTTCTTTCTTATTGTTTTTCACGGTTGTCAGTTTGCTCTTAGTTGTCATGTCTGTTCTTTTCTATTTTCTTTTCTGGTTTCCCATAGTTGTCCTTTTTCTTGTTACTGCACTACTGCTGCTGAGGTTACTTATGTTTTTGTCAATCTTTCTCTCTCCTCCCCTTATACTTCTAATCAGTGACATGCTTTTGTGATCAGTATGGCTGAGTACAGAAAGCTGTGATGCTGTGTTCAGGTGTCATTCAAAAATGTTTTAAGAAAAACAAAAGCAAAATAAAAAATATTCACAAAACACGGAACGGGGAAGCAGATCACATAAATACTGCCAACTTGCAAAAGCAAAAGCATTTGTTTCAGTTGCCTGTATTGATTCTGGTGAATAAAAATAGAGAAGATATTCTCCCACAACACCCTGAGGAGTGACCTTTAACTTTTGGTTGCTGATTTACACATTTCATCTTCTCAAGGGATTGGACATGAATCTCTCTCTTTAAAAAGCAAGCAGTTGCTACAGGCTAACTTTAGAAGAACTTCCTACTTAGCGGCTACTTTAGAAACAAAGGCATTTTACAAAAAGCAGGATTTACGCTTTCTGGCTCTGGCTTTTTTTCTCCAACCAACAGGTTGACTGCTCCAGTTGTTCACTTCCATCATAGCCCTCAGCTGATGGTACCAAGCATGCTTTACCGAGCCTGAGCTTCATCATACTTATGAACTAAAGTAAACCCATTATCCAGTGCAGCAGCTGAGCGGGCTACAGCTTTTTTAAACAAGGAGCTGCCACAGTCCACCTTCTGCATCAGCTCAACACACAATGGGATGCAGTATTAAATAAAAACCCAATACACACAAATATCTGTTAAAATAAATAAATAATAAATAAAACACACTGCTGTGGTGGCTCCCAGACAAGCCTCCAAATTGTGAGAAAACTCTAAAATAATTTTCTTCAGACAGGATCTTCTGTGAAGCAATTTTATTCACAATTGCAATGGCAGGCGTTCTGTCAATCAGGAGCACATTTTAGTAAACAAATCATAACCTTTTATTCCCTATTACCCGATGCCTGATCACCTCCTCCCATTTCCTCATTGGCTGCGTACTACAGGTTCACAAGCTACTTGATGCTCCTCTATACCATATATGTACAATTTTTCTTTTTTTCAACCCTTTAATTTCTTTCTTATGTTTTGAAAACTTGTGATCTTTGCCTTGCTGTTCTCACACTGCTCATCCTCTTTTTTTCAAGCTTCTACCTTATTTTGGAACAGTGAGGCCTTCTACTGTCCACTTATTTACTTAACATTTCTCCTTATTATGACTACACAACTACCTTGGAATGCAGAAGAGTAATTCTCTATTGCAAATACACAACTTAGTTTCTCACAATTCCCCCCTCTTCTTTTCTTACTCCTATTGTTGTTTTTGCACCTCTTCACATACCGCATTCTTGAGTTTTTCTAACATTAAGGTGCAATATTCTTCATCAGATGTCACAGGGGATGATAGGTATACAATGCCATTATCCTTGTAATACCAGCAAATAGTTGTTTGAGCCAATTCTATTCAGGTAATCACAAAACTAGTTTCTCCCAAATTTTTCTAAGTCCTCAGGAAGTGTCATCTTGGGTTACTCTATGTAGGATCTTTTTTTTTTTTCCCCCCCCAAATATTTTTTAGATCAAATTCATCCTATTTGATCTACATATATACAGCAGCTAATAATAATTACAGTGCACACCCCTCCTTATGAGGTTATTAATAAATCTAATACTATTTGATACTAGAGTACTATTTTTGCAAACATCTTATTTTCTAGATCTTTAATGTATTTACAATGTTTTTGTATTTTGAGATACTTACAATAGCTTTTTCTAATTCATTCACCCTTAACCAAGGTAAAAACCACCTTGCAAAACTGTGAAATGCTAGAGAATTTTACTAAAGGATTATCTGGAGTCCACTTAATTCTGCGTGTGGGTCTCAAGGGGCTTTGGCTTTGCGGGTATTCAATAGTAGGTGCATTTGGAGTTATTGCCTCCAGGGTGCAAGCTCCCTTCCATCCTAGGGGCAACACCTTCCTGGCTTTATTGCCACATAGCCTGTCCCAAAGGGCAGGGGGTGGTGGTGGCTATCTGGTTACAGGATTCTCATGTTGTATCTGGTGTGCATTATATTAGCATTCCCTTGGCTACCGTATTCAGTACAATATGGATTATTCCCTATTTCATGGATATTTCCACACCCAGGGTCAGTAATATTGCCCCGAGTTTTTTTTTTTATCAATGTTGATTAAAAGGCACCTTTGATAACACCATATATTGTAGCCAGGACTATGCGTAGGGAGCTCAACTTCAAAATCTATTCCTCCCTGGGACTGTGTATGTGTGATGGTTTTACTCGAGTGGGCAGCCGAGCTCCACCACAACCGCTCTCTCACTCCTCCCCTCCTCAAAGAGGAAGGGGAAGAAAAGTCAACACAACGAGCATGAGGTCTGAGACGAGAATGATTTAATTAGAGGGAAAGGGGAGAAAAAGAAACAAAAGAAACAAGGCTGAACGGAAGCACAGAGAGAAAGGAAAAAAAGTTATTTTCTACTTCCCATCAACGAGCAATGTTTGGCCATGTCCCGGGAAGCAGGGCCTCAAAATGCGTACCGGTTGTTCAGGAGGATCGCCCTCTCCCCCACAAGAGCCCCCCTTTTATTGCTGAGTGTGACATCAGGTGTTATGGAATATCCCTTTGGTTGGTTTAGGTCAGCTGCCCTGGCGCTGTCCCCTCCCCATCAATTGCCCACCCCCAGCCTGCTGGCTCTTGGGGGCTTGGAGGGAGTTCTGATGTTGTGCCAGCACTCTGCAGCAATAGACACAACACTGGAGCGATACCAGTGCTGTTCCAGCTACGAGTGCAGAGCACAGCACTGTGTGGGCTGCTGCAGGGAAAGGTGACTCCATCCCAGACAGACAGCACAAGTCCCCACCAGAAGAACAGTGCTGGGAATTAAAACCATTCTCCAGAAAAGAGCAAAGAAATCCTAAGGGCAGGTTTCACAGTTCCTCAGCTGACCAGCCAACCAAGATATAAGGAAAACATCACACCAAAATGAAAAAAGCCCCATGCAGGCTATATAAGTTCCTGTGGGTTACACATTCTGTTAGGCCTGTTCTATAATGCCTTTGAATTTCTCCAATCATAGGCAAAGCTGGCAGCCCAACCAGAATCAGTGGGAGCTTTGCCTGGGTAAAAGCTAGATGACTTATTCCATATGCTGCATATTGCAAACATTCTGTGACACAGCTGATAGCCACATCTCTCTCAAAAAGGAAGTTCTGTCATATTAATAGTGAGGTCAAAGGCTAACTGCCACATGGGAAGAACCATCTTTATTTGTGTATCACTTGCTATTTGGTATGTAAGAAAAAAGATGCCTCTTACCTCTTTCTGCTGCATGACATCATAAAGAACTATTTGTTGATTGCACATCCAGGAGCATCTCTGTACAATATCATAATTAGAAATACCGCTAAGCTACCTCACAAATAAGGGTCTTCTGTGAGTAGTAAGGATCTATGAATTTATTATAATACATGGTTCTTGCATCACTTTTTGATGAACACTTTTCAAAACATTATGGAAGGGAGGAAAGCACATAAGCCCCCATATTTTAACATGTTGATATTGATGAGTAAAGTTCTCACTGCAGAAGATCTAATCCCCTTCTGCCTACACAAATGCTGTCACATCTTCAAAACAAACATTTCCACTGTTGGCATACTGAACTTCATCAATCACATACTGACATATATTACAAAGTAAGGTCTGAAACTGCAGCAGCAAGCATTACATTGCAGCAACAGAGCATCTCTCGCATTGATGCTTTGCTACAGTTCTTAACAGCTTAGGATTGCAAGGGAAGCTTGTCAGTTCTGTCTTCAAAATTATCCAGTCATGCAAAGCCCTCAAGTTTCTTAGATCCAAAACGAAACAAAAGAGTGTTAGCGCATAAGGTCAAGACTTCATGCAGTGACAGCCATCTGGGTCTTCTCTTACATCCTTCTTCTCTGTTGTTGAATCCCTTCCCAGAATCCCTCCATTTTGGGGAGTGGCGAGGGGCCAAATCTCAACTATTTGTAGGGTTTTCACCAGAAGGAACTACACCCAGCACAAGAAACCCCAAGACATGCTTCTTGTGTAAAATGCATTACTTTCAGAAACTAATTTTACCCCGTGGATTCTTAATTTGTGGAGAAATTGAGTGAACTACTCTAGAACACCTATATGATGCATCTTCCAGTATCAAAGCTCACTCAGGTTCTGTATGGCACAGCAAACACACCACTGCAATGCTATTTCTCTAGTATGTCTCAGTTTCCCAATAAAGCATCTCTCAGTCTTGACTACACCTGAATGTCATGAAACTGTAAAGGGTAAAAGGATAATGAGTTTGAAATCTAAACTAAATCTCCATGCCTTTCTACTTAAAATATAGATTCCCTGTAAAGAAAAAAAAAACACACCCTGGTAAAATTGATGACAAATGTATGGATTAGCATCAATAGGGGAACTTTAACACAGCATAGAGGATGAATGGATCACTGCTAAAACCATCCAACTTCAAAATACCTTGATAAAAGACAGTATGTTATTCTTTATGAAATACACAGTGCACATCCACAACCACTGAATAAAAAGGCATTTTTCCCTCTAATCTGATAATACCTATTACATATCTAAGCTTCTTAGCCTGTGGAATAGTCATCATAGTAACTGCAAAGGCAGTGTTGTTTCATGGAAAATGCTGAATACAAAAACATGACAAAAGAGCATTGTACTGAAATTATAGTTTTAATGCACAGGCATTGTAAATCAGTTAACTTCCGAACTGAAATACATACAGAAAGTACTTTAAAAAAATTCTGGTCACGGGTTATTTCTCTGCTGTACATGTATATATATTAAGACATTAAATTGCAAAAAGCTTGATTATGAAGATTGCTATACATCATTTCTATCACAAGGTGGTGCAAGTGACCTACAAGCACATTCACTTGACAAACTCTGACAATATTTTGCTTGACACGCTCAGCTAGTAAGGCATTTTTTGCATGTTAAAATAAAAAATGTCAGAACAACAAACTAACTCCCCTTCCCTTTGACTCACAATTTGGTACATACCTTGACTCAGAATACTGCTTCAGCATAACATGGAAGCTTCTAAATATTTCAACATGCTGTTAGCTGTATGCCTCTAAGTGAAGTTATATGTGGAAAATGATTCTTGCCACTGTCAGGTCTGAGGCGTTTTTCTTCTACTTAGTATAGAGCACATTGAGAAGTAGGTATCATTGAAATGCTATTTAATTCCCTAAGCTTGAGAAATACAGGAGCATTTTTGCAACAAGAGAATGAATTCTCTACTCCAGAAATTCAATTTATGTTAAATTTATCGAAAACCTAGAAAGTTTTAGATATTTTATATGCAGCAGATATTTAGCACAATAATACTTATGAACATACTTGAAAGCATTTAAATGCACTTCCACTGCAACACGAGAAAGAATTTGTAATGTAACTCAGAGGCAGCATCGCATTTTTGGAAGATAGTTCAGAGGAATTTCAGTAGTATCCTGAATTCCCATCAGTAGTATGTGTCCACTGAAATGAATATAGACAAAGCGCTAATACTGCATCTAGTTATCCGTCTACATGGACCACTTGGCTGTGAAACAGTTTACTGGTGCAAAATCATACTTTATCAGTTTACAGAAGCGTGATTTAGGTTCAGTGTAACCACCCACTTCCTTGATTGTAGCGTTTCATGTTGCAGATCTAGCACGACAATTCATTACATATTATGTATCAAGTACCAATACATTTGCATGTCACTGAAAAGAGATGATTCTGTATTGCTATACAATCAAAAACATGAATTTGATTTTGAAATATAGAGCATGGCTTAATATGAAACAAAAACTTTCTTAGTCTTCTATAACTATTTAGGACCCCTCTCCACCAAGGAAAATGCAGTGTAGAATACCATATTGATTCATAACTGGTAACTAGTCACCTACTACAAAGCATTTGGTATGTTTCACAGGATTTGTAAGACAATCTCAATACTCACCCATCAGTGATAATATGAATTCAGATTTTTGGCAGAATTATTTAAGTGTGGAAAGAAAGCAGAGCAGCTCCAGCAACTAGAACAAGCACATACGCTACAATCTGGTGCCACCTTGGGTGCTGGCGAATACTAAATCTCATGTTAGTCCATTTTGTTTTAACATGCTACAGCTAGACCAACTAAAATCAGATCAAGCAGATGTCTAACTCTAAACCACTTCAAATGTGAAACTGCAAAGCTAACGTTTAGGACAGACATTTTGAAATGATAAATGGGACCTTTACATCCACATGCACTGATAGGATCAGAACAGATCCTCATCAAGCATTATGCAGCTGGGAGACAAGAAAGCTTTGTCTGTCCACTACACACATACAGCATGATTTACACTTTCTTACGGTCTATTGCAAAGAAAAAACGGTGAAAAAAAAACTCAAGCCAACAAAATATAACAAGTTGTCTGCCCTAAAAAAGCAGTATGATTATAGGATTTGAGCTTAGAGACTTCCTTAATCTTTCTTCCTCCTTCCCAGGAGGAAGACGTGTTTTCTGCAGGCACTTTTCACTAGTGAGCTCATCAGAAAGATTCATGATTCCAAATATAACAAAAACAATATAAATAGGTAGGACTTTCAAAAAACATTTTTGTTTGATAATGTGCAGTTATTAAACAGAACTTTTCCAATTAAAAAGTGAATTCCTGCTTCACAATAAGCCCTTGCTCTTTAAAGACAGTCATATATATGTCTGTTTTACTTAAGCAGAACACCTGAAGTTCCTGTTTTCCAGTACAGATCACTCTCAAAATATACCTTACAACCTCTATGGCAGTAGCTTCATAGGCCAATGGTATTTTTGTGAGATGTTAGAGGTTTCTCTCACAGTCACACAGCCTTGGATGGCAGGCACTGGCCAAAGGCACTAAAGTAGCAAATGTCAAGTATGCATGCAAGGAAGACTTTTACATTTTGTTCCAGCACTCATGTAACTTTATCACTACTGTGACAACATTTTGTTGTGGTGGCTTACGTAGACACAGAACCCTGAAGTATTCCAGATTTGTTGAAACACATACAAACTTTTATCTGCTGGGTGGGGATATGCCCTCTTTCCACATCAGACTGGTTTTATGATCACTAAGAAACTGCAGTACTTAGTGTTGATCCCTGCTGAAGTAAGTGAACACTCTCACTAACTGTATTTATCAAACAGGCAGCCGTTCCAATCCTCATCGTTCTCCTCATTCTCTCTGCATATTCAACCTCTTTTTTTCCCCCCAGTATTACTTTTCAAAATGAAACACACCCACATAAGCCCTATCCCACAAATCAACGCTGAGTATTAAAACGATTACAATTTTGGCCCTCAGAAGGCAGACTTGGCAAACTCTTGCAGACACAAGCTAACGGGCATTATCACGGAGGTGTGCATATACATGTATATAGAAGCATGTCAAGAACAAAGTCTGTAGGTACACCAAGTAAAGAAAGCACAGGGTCTCAGCGTGCTTGCTCAGCCCATTCACTTTGCAGCAGGATTCTTAGGAGGTTGCAATTTGTAGGTGCTGAAGTAGTTCACCACCTGCTGAGGGACTTCTGCCAGGACACACTGTGCCAGAGCTTCTTTTGGAGACTTAGAAAAAAAACGAAGAACACCAAGTATCAGTCTCCACCAACTGTTAAATTAGATCCTAAGACAAGTAGTAAGCATCTCTTATACTAGGAGAATTTAAAGTCTGATACTTTACAGATGAATTTACAGTGCCCTTACAGGATAGGTGGAAGTTTCCCTGTTCTACTGTTTTTACTCCAAGGCAAAATATCCATAAAAAAAAAAAAAGTTCCTTTTTCTAGAAGCTGAAAGTATTTGAATAGTTTCATACTGAGCATTGAACCTAATTAATCTACATCCAAGTACATTATTCAATAAGCATACTCTATATTGATATAATTGCACTAGAATTAAACAAAGAACTCTCATCAAGAAATAAAAATACAAAAAGAAAAAAGATATAAAGAGTATAATTAACAAGGGAAATATTTAAGAAACTAAATAAACTTAGATCATATCAGGATGTCAATCAAAATAATGAATCTTCAAAGTAATTTGCACTGATCTTATCTTCCCCTTCCTGAAGAAATTTTGCATTTTTTTTAAAAACCTACTTCTTCCAGAGATATGACTTTTACACCAAACTGCAAAGCCTATGCACATTTTTTTAGGTTGTACAAGACTCCGTTCTTTCACATATTATTCTTTTTTGACCACTGCTATGGCCACACACAATTTCTAATAAAGACCACCTTTCCAACTTAGGTCTGAATTTTAACACCACACTAAAATGTGACAGTAACCCTCATTTACAAATGGACACAACCACTAGAAAAAAACACTTTTCCAAAGGAAAAAGAGAAAAAGTAACTTCCTCCTGATTCAAAAACACATCCATTTGTTTAATCAAGTCTGAGGGAGATTTACAAAGGTCATTCTCTTGTAGCAACTTGTTAGAAATGCAGTGCTCAAACCACCAGTGGTTTTTTAAACATGAGTCAGCTCACCTAATAGAAATTCTACAGATACTGAAGTCAGGGCTTTTTGAGTATTTGATAAATATGTATCTCAGACTCCAGAGTTCCTTTCAGGGACACTGCAAAGGCTCAGGACTATACATATCCTAGCAAACCCAGCATACTTCTACAGTATTTAATTAGCACATCATTCAGATTACTTACATTTTGGAACTTCCTAAAAGGCACAAACTGGACAATGTCTCTGACAGCTGGTTCTCCTGACGAGGACCTAAGAACTCCATTGTCACCATCAAGAAACTCCATAGCATCGAAGTCTGCTCCTCCAACACCAACAATGATAATGGACATGGGCAATTTTGAAGCATTAACTATGGCAGTTCGAGTTTGGTCAAGGTCCGTTATCACACCATCCGTTATGATCAGAAGAATGAAGTATTGCTGTCAAACCAATAAACACTGTGTTATGACAGAAGAATAGACAACACATAGGTATGTGTACAAACATCTGTGTTTTGCTCAGGCTCCTTTTGAACATTCTAAAGATATCTACATGGACAGTAAAATCTTTTAAAAGAAGTAATCTTTCAACATCCCTCCCCCCAAAAAATAATGCTGTCCCCCTTCCTTTACTCTCAAAATCCCCAGACAGAACAACAGCTAACGATTTTCCAAGTATTTTTGCTGGTACAGAAGGTAGTTTACTGAGGTTTTGGACAGCATATATTTGTAAACCTTGCTTTTGTTTCCTTTCTGGTCAACTGACAGCTTTATAAAATGCTACCCATTGCTTCATCCAGATAAGAATAGATAAGTAACAGAGTGATACCAAGAGAAATAGAACAGCCCCTCATTTACTCAATGTATTCCTAAAATCTAAATGTAGATTAAAACACTTTTTTTTCCTTCTGAAAAATGCCATGACAATTTTTAAATTCCTTTAACTGTGTCTTCTAGCTGCTTTCTGAAGTTCATTAGCTAGGCATCTGAGACCACCTTACAGCACTTTTGTAATTCAGTCAAGTATCACTTGAATTGCTTCCATGATACTGCCAGGACCTTTAAAAGTTGGCTAGGAAGCCAACCTTCGCTCTCGGATTGAAGTACCATGAACAAGCTGGAACTACCAAGTTTGGAAAACATCAAATACTTTTTGAACTTGTGGTCTTTCACTTGGTTTATTTCAGATGATTACTGGACAGCATGAATTCCAGTTTCAAAGGTACTCCCATTATTCTTATTAGTCTCTCTTCAGTACTTGGATTCCCATCTTTCTTTAGATGCCTCCAAAATAATTGACATTCCCTTTTATCCTCTTATCAACTACCACCTTTTGTCATTGCTTCAACCCCTTCTATTCCTCCCCACTCCTGCAAGAATGCCTATAAAACAGCCATGATCAGAAGGCTACGACCGAAAGCATGATAGTACATATCACACTGGATTTATTTCTCTCTCCTTATGCTTCTCCCATTCTAGGAAAGAAAAACTATAATAGGCATTAAATGGCAAGGCAGCAAATTTCTTCAATACATCCTTTCAGGTAGAAAAAAAAGAAATTGCTAGGCATATTGCACTCAAAAAAAAAAAAAGGTCAAGAGGTTTCTAATACTTTCCTAATACATGTACTGACAGTTGCTACTGAAAGACCATCACGGAAAAACCTTCCAAATTTCTTTGTATATGAAAATCCACAGCTCTTTTCCAAACTGGTTTCCACACGTAAGTTTATATGCAAAAATAGCTAACTTTATTTTCTGATTTTCTATGATGTCTGAGAGAAACATTTACTATGATCAATGAGTTTGGATATACATGGCTTCAGATTGGCTGAACTTGCAGAGTATTATCTAAAGGATTTGATACTCAAGACTTGCTCTTCAGATTTCCTAATTCAGAATCTCACACATGATATGTAAGAGGGAGCAAGGTAGGGAGTGCATACAGCACCTAAAATTTTATAGTATGGACAGTTCATCACTTAAGTTGGTACCTACATCCCAGGAGCTGTACCTACCATTTTCTGATTATCTGAGTTGATTTGCTCTCTCAGCTGATGTGAACCAAGGTCTAGTTTATTTTCTTCACTAAAGTTAAGTCATTCTAATATATGACTTGGGTCATAACAACCTAATACAGAACTATAGTCTTGGGGAAGAGTGGCTAGAAAGTTGCGTGGCAGAAAATGACCTGGAGGTGCTGATCAACAGCCAGCTGAATGTGAGCCAGCAGTGTGCCCAGGTGGCCAAGAAGGCCAATGGCATCCTGGCCTGTATCAGAAATAGTGTGGCCAGCAGGACCAGGGAAGTGATTGTACCCTTATATGCAGCACTAGTGAGACCACACCACAAATATAGTATTCAGTTTTGGCCTCTCAATACAAGATACTAAGTTGCTCAAGTGGGTGAAGAGATATGAGCTGGTAAAAGAACCAGAAAACAAGACCCATGAGGAGAGCTGATGGAACTGGGGTCGTTTAGTTTACAGGGATGCTGTCCAGATGTGCAGGGATGGGATCAGGAAAGCCAAGGCACAGATGGAACTGAACTTGGCAAGGGACACAAAAAAAATAACAAGAAGGTACAGGTATATTGGTCAGAAAGGAAAGATCAAGGAGAGTTTATCTCCTCTGATAAATGAGAACTCATAATGACAAGTGTGGAGAAGGCTGAGGTACTCTAAAAACTCTTGGCCTTGGCTTTCACTGCCAGTCAGGCTTCCTACATCCCTCAAGACCCCAGACCTGCAGGTAAGGGCTGGGGGAGCAAAGTCCCTCCTACTGTAAGTGGAGAGCAGGTTCAAGACCACCTGATGAAACTCATCAGGTACAAGTCTGCATGTACAAGTACACTGGGCATGCAAGTACGTGCATTCCTGATGACAGGCATCCTGAGGTCCTGAGGGAACTCACTGATGGAGCTGCCAAGCTTCTCTCCGTCATATTTGAAAAGTCATGTCAGTCTGGCAAAGTCCCTGATGACTGGAAAAAAGGGAAACATCACTACTATTTTAAAAAAGGGTAGAAATGAAGACACAAGGAACTACAGACTGTTGAGCCTCACCTCTGTGCCTGGGAAGATCATGGAACAGATACTCCTGGAAGCAATGTCAAGGCACATGCATGACATGGTGGTGATCAAAGACAGCCAGCATGGCTTCACTAAGGACAAATCACGCCTGACCAATCTGGTGGCCTTCTATGATGGAGTGACTGCATTAATCGACAAGGGAAGACTGGCTGATGTTGTCAACCCGGACTTCCGTAAGGCCTTCAATGTGATCTCACATGATCTCCAAATAGGAGAGAGATGGAATTCATGAGTGGACCATTCGGTGAATAAGGAGTTGGTGTGAAGGCTGTACCCAGAGAGTGGTGGTCAATGGCTCTATATCCAGGTGGAAGCTGGTGATGAGCATTGTCCCTCAGGGGTCTGTCTTGAGACTGGTACTGTTTAATATCTCTATCAGTGACATAGACAGTGACTCAGCAAGTTCGCAGACGAAACCATGCTCAATGGTGCAGTTGATACTACAGAAGGAAGAGATGTCATTCAAATGGACCTGGACAAGCTTGAGAAGTAGGCTCATGTAAGCCTAATGAGGCTCAAGAAGTCTAAGAGCAAGGTGCTGCACCTCAGTCAGGGCAATCCCAGACAGGAGTATAGACTGGGAGAAGAACTGGAAGAGAGCAGCCCTGCAGAGAAGGACTTGGGCGTTCTGGTGAATGACAGGCTCGACATGAGTCAGCAGTGCATGCTTGCAGCCCAGAAGGCCAACTGCATCAAAAGAGGAGTGGCCAGCAGGTCAAGGGAGGGGATTGTCCCTCTCTATTCTGCCCTTGTGAGGCCCCACTTGGAGTACTGTGTCAAGGTCTGGGGCCTCCAGCACAAGGATGTGGGGCTGTTAGAGTGGGTTGAGAGGAGGACTATGAAGATGATGATAGTGCTTGAGCACCTCTCCTATGAAGAAAGGCTGAGAGAGCTGGGGATGTTCAGCCTGAAGAAGACTCCAGGGTGAGTTCATTGCAGCCTTTCAATACTTAAAGGGACTTATAAAAAAGATGAAGAACAACTTTTTACTCAGGCAGATAATAATAGGACAAGGCAGAACAGTTTTAAACTAAAAGTGGGGAGATTTAGATTAAATGTTGGGAGGAAATTCTTCACTCAGGGTGGTGAGGCACTAGCACTTGGCCAGAGAAGTTGTGGATGCCCCATCCCTGGAGGTGTTCAAGACCAGGCTGGACAAGGCCCTGGGCAATCTGATCTGGTTGTTGGCACCCCTGCCCAGGGCAGGGGGCTTGGAAATAGATGGTCTTCCTTCCAACCCAAGCCATTCTATGATTCTAGTCTTGAGAGCAGGATGCTGATGAGGAAACCTCATCACTCTCCACAACTATCTGAAAGAGAGTCACAGAGAGGGTGTTTTGAGCATTGAAACAGTCTGCCCAGGGTAGAGCTTGAGTCCCTGTTCCTGGAGGTATTTAAGAGACATGTGGACATAGCACTAAGGCACATGGCTTAGTGATGGGACTTGGTAGGTGCCCACCAGGTTGATGGTGGGAACTGGTGATGTTGAAGGTGTTTTCCAGCCTAAGTGATTTTATGATTCTATATATTCAAAGGCTTTAACTTTAACTAGACTTTAATAACTGTATAGCACAGCAAGGGCATTGAACAGAAGATGCCATGAAGATGCCATACATTTTTAAGCTGGTATTTCAACTTTGAGTTTATTCTGTCAATTTATGAGAAAATCTTTGTGCACAATATGCAAGAATAAGTTAGCTTTTATCTAGCTTCAAAGATATCAAGCACCAAATCACAGCGTAAATGGCCAGCTGTCAAAACAGGTACACTTACAAGCTTAATAGAATAACAGTATAAGCCAGAATGGAAAGAAAGAAAAATATGCACACTATGGTAAAGAACTTACAGATGCTGTTTGCTGCTGTGTAGCTGCAGCAGCAAATCTTGCCACATGATTTATAATTGGAGAAAAATTGGTTGGCCCATATAACTTCACTTGAGGAAGACAAGCCCGATATGCATCAACAATGCCTTGGATTCCTAGAGAACATAAATAGTTTCAACCTAATTTTTGCATACTAGAATTAGGATATTTTGATGCACTCAATTTTTCCTAAAAACACTATGTATCAGTTATTTAAAGTAATGTTGCAAAGATTTAAAACCAACCATGATGATCCTATGATGAAAAAATAAATGATTCATAACCAATGGAGGCCTTCAGCTTGACCAACACTTAACATGCTTGGCTTTACATCAAGAATAGAAAGGCCAAATACTGTACAGAAGTGTATGCAACTGAATTGCAACTTCAGCTGGCAAACTGTAGTAGTTAGCAACATTATCAGAGAGGTTGTGTTGAACAGGCTCTAGCAGCATCATACTCAAACTAGACATTCTACCTTACTGCTGATTTGGAGTAGAAGTTGAATGACAACACGAGAGAACTATCCCCATTTTTATCTATACTGGGCCCCACTTAAAATCTGTTTTCATAAGTAATTTCAGAAGAGAGACCAAACGTTACTTCTAATAACCATGATATACATTATGAAATTATTTTCTGCTACATGACTAATGTAACCTTAATTTGAGCAATATGCTTCACAGTTCACATTTCAAATGGTTGTTTTTTTAAAAATCTTTTCATGTAAGATGTTTTATTCTCTAAGTCTGACATTACTTTGAGACTTACCATTACAGAATGGGTTTGATGGGTTAAAATTTAATGGGAACTCATGTGACACCTGTTAATACACAAAAGGCATAGTCAGAACAATATATACAATCCTCTCCTGAAGTAAAGATTTTTAATTATTTTATGTAGTAGAATTACATATTCCATTACCTGAAAGGAAGGAGGAATCTGTGCACCAAATCCAAAGGCTGGAAACATCTTATCTCTAAAAAAGCAATTTTCAAGAAAATGAAGCAAGTGCTTTCCTTTAAAAGCTATCATAGTTCACTAAGTTTAGTTAATCAATGCTGCTTTTGATTATCAAAGATACTTTTTATTATTAAGAACTATGAAGCAAAATTACGTGTAAGTTCCCCCTGTAACTGTTTCTGTTTCCTGCTGTAAACACAAGATCCTGCTTGTGATTATATGATTGCGCAGTGATTGCAAAGCCTTTTTTTAGCTCTACATTCAGCTTAGAACTTTCATTTTTATGTTAGCATCTTCAATACTGGCTACCACAAAAATCTATACATACTTTAAAAAATATTTAAATAAAAAATTAAAACTTACGTATCATAATCCTGAATAACCATCCCTACAGACCAAATGGCTGTTAGGTATTCATTAACTCCATTAGGACTGAGGTAATGAAGGGAGTCTGGAGAGCGCGGGTCTCCATTTGAGCCTGTAAAATCTATCCCCACCTGTCAAACAGAGTATTTACAAACTGCTGTTAGAGGTGAAATTATGCTTCTAATCTCTGACAAAGCTGAAGTGAAACCCACAAAAGAATTATAAGCTGTTAAGTGTGTGTGTGTGTATATAACAGGCACAATACTTAAGATTCAAGTTTCCTGGAATCTTAGCCCTCTTAAATCAATGCCACCACAAGACCAGCAGAAGCTCTTTATTTCTTGGAAGCACTGAAATTACTTTCATCTGTCAGGTTTTGTCTATATTTACTGTAAGTTACTATTCACAACAGCTCTTCAACAGTTGTGAAAATTAACTCCTGTTTCTTGCCATACACATCTTTCCTCTCAGACATACAACTAGGCAGACCCGACAGATACCTAGAAATAGTTCTCTCTCTGACCTCAAGAGGTCATCTTCTCCATATTGGTGATAAGATATGTTACTAGGGTGAAGACATTTTACTGCTATTTGTGCAGCATTTAGGTTTATGAATTATACAACTTAGAAGCCAGACACAACATGAAAGCTTCTCCATTTTGCTTTCCTTTAGCAAAGGGCCTTGAAAACCACCATCAAGAGCAAAAGGGAAATATTTAGTCAGTTGGAGGGGGAGGGTGGCAGAGAGGAGGAGACATCTATCATGAAGAAAAAAAAAAACAACCATGAATTAAATCTGAACACCATAGAACTGTAATTTTCTCCTTGGTCTCCTTCCACACAGGTCTGCCAGTTTCTACTGAAAATAACCACAGGTTCAGACCTTTGTACCAGGAGTAAAGAAGATTTTTCCTAAAAAAAAAATAGTTAAGGGTCTGGCAAAATGGCCTCCCCCCTTGCATTTGGTTTACATGGCAAGGTGTTTGCAGCAGGAAGAGCTGCAGGGTTGGCAGGTATTTTTTTTTAGTTGTATTTATGTTTATCACTATCCTACTATATTTTCAGTTGGCAATAATTAAACCTTCCCCAAATCAAGTCTGTTTTACCCATGACTGTAATCAGTGAGCTCTCTCTCCGTCTTTAGCTTGACCCACAAACGTTTTCATCTTATTTTCTCCCCCTGCCCTTCTAAGGAGGGGAGTGAGATTGTGGACTGATGGACAGCCAAGGTTTAACCTTCCACACCAAAGAAGAAAATAAAAACACAATAATCAAATAAAGAGAACAGGTAATCAATGATAAAATTCAGTTTGCTCCAAAAATTCAAAAGTTAATTTATATAAATGATTTAACTTACTGTGAAATTCAGCTGACACCCACCCATGATGTAATCCAGGAATGTGCATTCTACTATGATCTAAAAATAAAAGTCAAAAATGGAAATTAACTTTTTTTCCGAATGGGAGAACAATAAATATTACAGAAGCAACTTTTGAGGTTCCAGATTTCTTATCTTTACCCATTAAGATCACTACTTTTACTCTATCAATATGTCTTCCACTGCACTGAGGATACTTACAGTGCATACCACCAGCTACTCTTTGCATCAGAATCAGGGCTCTTAAAAAGTAACAGGCAGACAACATAGCAGCTCCAGAAGCACCACTGTCTTAATATGTCGTTTTATAAATAAACTTAGCAGATTGTAAATCACCATAAAACATAAGTTAGGAGCCACAATGTTTCAGGAACAGCCTTACAAATTGGTAAAGCAACCTTTTCCATATAGACAGCAACTTCAAGAGGGTTGGGGGGGACAGTCAAGGACAGGTGTGATTCACATGTAAATCCCTCTCCTTGTATTATGTCTGTCACTGTCTCCAGGTTTATTGTATCTGTCACTTTCAGTCATTATGAGGTTTCTTACAGTTTGAGGATGAAGGTATTACTAGGAGAAAGTTAAACACTTAAAGGCAAAGTCATACTATAACATATTACTGACCTCACAGTGCTTAACGCTCACAATGCCGGAGTTTTTATAGTTTTTCTTCTTTTGTCTTTTCTTTTCATTGATGCACTCAAATTCAACCTGCATGGATGCAAAAGAAAACAACAAGACATCATAAATATAATTTATGGGACACATTAAATATTTTTCATTCTAGGACCCATACTAAAAATGCATTTATTTTACTATCAAACTAAAGTAAACCCAGCTTGCCCAAAATCAGGAAGAAAAATCCCATCATCTTCCCATCAAGAAACTGATAATCCTCTCTTACACAAAAGGTTACAAAAAAGTTTGATTAGACAACTGTGTATATCCATACCATTTTCTCTAAGGATTCTACCAAAAATGTTTTTAATAAAGGCACAGCAATTCAGGCTTTTCCCAGCAGCAGTGGCAGTAACATAATGAAATAGAAGGTATACGTTGAAGCTTTCCAAAAATCATTTCTTCAGGCTCCTTTAACTAAACCAATACCTTAACTGCAAAGCAGGATCAGCAGCTGGCTTAGCTAGGTTAAGCAGGTAGTGCCATCACATAGTCACTATGGCACAATCCAGCATGTTTGGTGCAGAAGTAAGTCTGAGGTATCCCAGCCGTGCCTTCAGATTCTCTGCCTGAAACAGGTTCCACTGCTTTATTTCAAGTTAAAGTGATCTTGCAATTAATATCAAGTGAAAAAAGGGACAGAATGCATTAACAATGTTAGCACCTGAGAGGTCTATATGCCTCATCTGTACATCTCTTAGGAAAAAAAGTCTTCCACAAAGACAACTGATGTCAAAACTGTGGGAATAGCGAAGGAACACACTTGGAACACACAAACTCAAATGCCAACATATATTGGAAATATTTTACAGACCTTATCAAATAAATGAGATCACGTGGGATTACAGATTAGCTCCTTTTAAAAGTAGTAGGATCCTTCAGCTCATTACTTGTATTGTCTTATATCTTTGCTCCACCTTACTGACACAGAGATAAGATTACTATGAACAGGCACGGCCATAGTTCTCATGAAAACAACTGTCCTAAAGCATTTCCAAAAACAGTACAGGAAGATTATCACTTAAAATATATTTTCTTTACATTCAAAATAGACTTCATCTATGATGCTACTCCGGAAGAAATGAAAACAGGTATATGTACTCTCAGAGAGGTTCCACATAGCCATGCTTCACACTGCTTGGGAAATCACAATCACAGTTCTTTCCAAAAAGACATGCTTGAATATGTGAACATACAGAATTCTGCTGGGTGTGTTCCATTTATGATACTGCTCTCTAAGAAAAGTGCAAGTAAAATAATTAACAGCATGGAAAGTGAAACTGACACCAACTGAAAATCTAGAAAGAAGTGAAAGAAACACTTAAGAGCTCCAGCTAGCCAATAAATGCACAACATGTCTAATAAACACTAACCAAATTTCTTTGCAAACAATACAAGCCATTAATAGGCATTAAACTGAACCCTCTAATTAAAAATGAATTCAGGAACAGATATCAGCAAAAAAGCGTGGCAAGGCTCTAAGCAACAATCAATAAACCCTACAGTTAAAGGCTCTCATCACCAGCAGCTCTGAAGAATTTAGTAGAAATACAACACTCAAGATGTCAAAAAAGTGTAAGCAGGCACTCGATATATTTATCTTGTCTTCAGCTCAGGAGCAATTCTGCAGGTTTTCAGAATTAAAGGAAAAATGGTAAAATATTTTGGCAACATACATGTCCATAAAAGCAAAGACTTAAGGTTGCTAATGATTTCTTTCACTTTTCCAAGTGGATACTGTTTATTACAAGGTCTGCAAGTTGTTACTGCTTGTCAGAACACAAAGTAATTTCACTTTAAAGAAGAGCCAGCTAACACAACACATCAAGTGCAGCTCTGTGCAGTAATATAAATGTTGAAGTTTTTCCATATTCACTGAAGTAAGTGCCATACTTTATTTAAATTGTTTCATTTATTTCCTTTGTTGTTTTTTGTTTGGTTTGTTTGGCTTTTTGAAAAATGAAATTCATTTGTGATGATCGTTAGGTATTTAGATATATAACATTTAAAAAAACACTAACCAAGATAGGAAAATGGATTCACATTGTAAAGGCTGAGTCAGCCTCAACTACACTAATACTGTTAAGCTGCAGCCTAACACTACTTAGGTTCCAGAAAATTGAGTGATGTAAATTTTGTTCCAAAGTGACTAAAACAGCTTATCAAAAACATACAAGCAGCTTAGACTATGTAACACTTACAGGTGAGGATCGAGATGCTTCCTTCAGTTTTGACATCGTGGTCTGAAAAGATCCTATGAGATCATGAGACCCATCGCCATCGTAGTCATAGCACTCAACCTAAAATGAAGCATTATTCAGTGTTAGCAGCAGAAATGGGCCTACCAAAGCAATAAGCACTACAGTGACATTTTTACATAAACCTGAACGTCAAAAACATTCCTAGAACTCTTACGTTATGGATTTTTGTCTCGTGTTGCAGTCTTAGGGTTGCATAAGCATTTAATGGTTATGGATTATGATTGGGTAAAAGAATTTACCCAGCTGCAGATCAGATCTTCCGCTAAAGTGGAAGACAGCTGAGAACACTAAATAGTATCAGGTCTCAGATTAGTATGTAACATTAATTATATCAAACTACATTTTGGGAGCAAAGGGATATTAGGAAGAATTGGAAAATGATCTATAGGCCTTCTCCTGTCATCATGGATTAGGAGGTTTAATTTTGTGAAGGTCTTAACCAAATCATTGAGCATCTAGCTAAAAATTCACCAAATCTATTAGCAATCAGGAGAGTTTTATTAATAGTTGAATATTACTTTATTAAACTCCAAGATAGCTTAGAATTTATAAGTATATGAAGCTTCAGCCCAAAATCTAGAAAGGACTTGAATTTTCCTTAAGCTTAGAAAACTTAAAGTCTTTATGATACACACTTCATTGATCTGAATGTCAACTGAAAATGAACGTTCTTGCCCGGTTTAATGGTAAGACTTCACTATTCAAGCAATTTATTTTTCAACATCCCATCCAACCAAAGAAGGCAGAACAAGGGAAAAACAGGCATTTTTTCTGTTTGAGAACCTATCAGTTTGAGCATAATTTTAGCATCGTTACCATTACTTTCATCGTAATGTCCTCGGTTTTTGAAAGCTCAAGTTTCAAATGTTCTCCAATTGCCTAAGTCAAAATCCGTGTATTTAACTGTAATTGCATATCCTATTCATAGTTGCATATGCCATTCACTTCTGATATTTTATTTCAGTTACAACATAGACATGCTAGGTAACTTTAATCAAATCATAAAAAAATACATTAAAACAGATTAAAATACTAAAAAACAATAGTCCAAGAAAGAACTTTCCATTATTTGGAATCAGAACATAAACCTCAAGACTTTTTTTCCTGAATAAACACATACATGTAAATAATATATATGTGTATATATATGGCTTAAACTGAAGTACTGTTTTCACATCTTTCTTTCAACACTGAAAAAATTTTGTTTTATTTGAGAAACATTTTAATTGCATTGGCCACTTCATTTAGTAATAACAAAGAAAAACAAACAGCTTTAACATATATTTGAGCTTCTGAGAGAAATTAACTTTCCAGAAACAAACAGTAATGCTGAAGTACAAAATACGATGTGTACATTGCATGTTCTACACTGTGGAGAGCATGCCTCTATGATGTATTTTGCACTACTCCTACAACACTTCAAATGTACCAATGAAAAAAAAGCATGCACATGCACTGAATAGCAACTTAAATCTCATTCACAGTACCAACAGATTGATTCTCATGGCAGATGATGTGTAAATGCTTTTGAACACCATAAATAAGCCAATCAAATACTGAAATTTAAAACTGAAGTCATTTCTTGAGCCAAAAGTTGCAGTACTTGTTCACAGTTGGAGAAGTTGTTTCTTTTCCTTTTTAAAGGGACTGAAGTTTGTCTTGCTTGATATATTTGGTTGATCTAACCCAATTTTCAAAACTTATTCCAGACAAGACAGAAACGTTTCTTTTGTTCCACGTATGCTCTCTTGGACACATGATAACACCAGGGAACCATGTGCTAAAATTGCATATAAATTTTCCCTAGCAGAACTAGGCATTCTTGCTCCAGTTGAAAGGCTCATATTTTCAGCACAGAAAGGCTTCAGTGACTGCAAAGACACACACAAGGAATGCAGGAATAAATTCAGAAGACAAATAATCGACATAGTTTGTGTATTGCTGGGAATACACAAACTAAGCCATTATATGCATGAAAAGCCACTCATTAGGGAAAAGCCAGTATTTTTACTTACTATGACAAATAGCCCATTACGTATGCAACTGTGCACGTATAAAAGTGTTAAAGCATTGTTTAATTCTTCATTAATATTATGATACAATTTTGTTCACATTTTAATGCTACTGGTTTTCTAAGTTAAGACATACCAGAAGCTGCAATTCAGCCTACTGTCTGTCTGCAAGCTGACAAGAACTCCCAACTAAAATTTATTTCCTCTGGAGATAAACCTACGCTTATGAAGTAAGATTCCAGAGAACAGCCTTTATTAAAACAATTATAGAGTTGAGAATAACTTCATCTTAAAAGAATTATTTTAATAAATGGTCTTAGTTTTAGCAGGGCTCTTTACTGAAAAAGAGAAGTATGTTTACAACAATATATCGCAAAGCAAGAGCTGTCACAGGTATTTCAGGGAAAAGGGAAAAAGAAAGGAACAAAAAGAAAAAACACGAAAGCAGCAGGGAAAGCAGGTTCTGAGCTCTATAATTATGTATTTAAATCTATACAGGTGCTTGTAACACCCGCATCCCTGTGGCTGTTAAGCATTTTCCAGGACTGCCTCAAGCCATATGACTAATACCTGTCACATGCAGTTCATGCTCTCGTTTGCTTTTTCCCAGAGGAAGAACAGAAAGTATAGTGGTTTGTTGTTGCTTTTTCTTTCTTCCAAATACTAAAATATCTGGTTTCTAACATGTTCATATTAGCTTATAAAAAAAATTGATTGATTGCTTAGCTTCAATTCCATCCCTAAACTAAGGAAATTCCTGAAGAAAAACATTCAGAAGTTAAACAGCGTTTACTCAAGGTAAGATTCAAAATGCAAGAATTAAAGACCAGTCCCAGTAAAACTGACTCCACAGATGTGGTTGACCTTTTGACAGAAAATTCGGATTGATCTGAGGAGAAAAAATGCTTAATCTGGTATCTACAAGATAAATCTGGTCCACATCTGTTATCTCAGCTTGTATATTAAGAATAAGTGTAATTAATTACATCAGGTAGCCTATTAAGAATTTCATCACTGTTACCTATTGCACATGTTAAACATAGCGCAAAGCGTACTCTAACCTTTACCATGCAACGTTTACTATGTATTATCTTACTAGCACCAACACTGGCTGGTGCAATATTAAAACTGTACAATCTAAGTGAGGAACTGACCTGGACATTTCAAAGCCACTTCTGTTCAGCTGGTTACCCAGACTTCTGAAGACCAACAGAAACCAAGATTTCCTTTTTTTTTTTTAAAAAAAAAAAAATCATGCCCCCACCCCCAAGTGTGCTTCCATCTGTGACTTTCAAATAAATAATAATAAAACCCTACCAATTCCCATTCAACCCGAAACAAAAAGAAACCAAAAAGAAACTGTAACTAGAATAATACACATCTAATTTATTTTATATATTTTTTCAAATACATTAGTTCATGTATACATTTCTTATACATTACCTTGATTGACTTATCCATGTCACTGTAGCACAGAGAATTGAGAGAGATTTTAAAGGGCCTCCAAACAGGATTCAAGTTGTTTTTAATAACCTGTAAGAAAATAATAATAATAATAATAATAATAATAGTACAGTTTAGAAGAGAGGAAAGCAGTGATCCAAAATTGGTCATACCTTCACATCTTGATTTTTCTAAGCAAAACGTTTGACTAATGCTACTGTCATTCACTTCCTGAAGTTCAAATTCTAACACATAGGATATGAACAAACAAAACATTCCTAAAATGCAATTTAATTGCCCAAAAGATATCTTTCCAAAAGGGACTTCAAAAGAGTTCCAAAAGGGAACTTTCAACTTTATTTTTCAGACTGCAGTGATCTACTATACCATTCAGCTACCACACTGCAAAAATTACATTTCTTTACATCTACAAATATACTGACATTGTTGAAGTAATTTTAAAAATAAGTTTGTTTTTTTGTTAAGCTCACACAATTACCAAAAATAGGGAAAATGTTTACATTAGAATTTCTGACTACAGCAGTGTTCTGGAGATTACTCATTCTGAAATGCCACTTTATGGAAATATTCCCTCAAGAAATTCATTGTATAGTTTGTTAAAAATAGCGCATGATGATAAAAAGACACCCTACTGCACACAGTCTTTCAAGCTAAAAGCTAAACAAGTGGTATTTAAGTATGCCACTGAAAGATCTTCAGAATTTGTCAGCTGGAAAGTATCCATAATAGAAATAAGCAATAATGATTTTACAAACCAAAAGAAATCACAAGCAAGAAATAATATTTAATAATACCTAATAATAGTAATATTTATTCATCCAGCACTGGTGCATAGAGAAAAATATCTATTTTAAAAACAGTTAATACAAATGCATGAATATAAGAAAACAAATACACAAAAAGGTTTTCAAACTCTAACAAAGAGCTAGTCTTCCAGCCAAACCTAAGTTGGAACCACAAATTCTGGATTCATACTTTATACATTATTTAAACTGTAGATAAAAAAATCCTCATGGAAAAGATACTTTTTATGCAGCTGAAACACCCCGAAGGAAACTGTTTCTATAAGCCTCACACAAAAAGGACAGGTACTTCTTCAGAATCTGTCTCTCAAAACGGATGTGGTCACCCCTTCCAATATGCACACCTCCTAAATTTTGATGAGGGCCTGAGCTTACAGTACAGTGAAAAACTTTGAACCCACTCCTGCCAGTTGCTGCCATGGAACCTGTGTACCCCGTGTCTGTAAGGCTGCTGGTGCTGACTGAGTACATTTTCCCCTTGTACTGGGTCTGGCTGGGACATTAACTTTCCCTGCAGCAGCCCATCCAGTGCTGCACTCTGCACTTGTAGCTAGAACAGCAGTGGTACCACACCAGTGTTGTGTCTGCTGCTGAGCAGTGCTGGCACAGCATCAGGACGCTCTCTAACCCTCCTAGGGGGTGGGCCAAAAAGTGAGAAAGAAACATCACCAGGGCAGCTGACCTAAACCAACCAAAGGGATATTCCATGCCATGTGATGTCACACTCAGCAATAAAAGGTGGAAAAAGCAAGAAGGGGGGGGGGGCTCTCGTTGTGAAAACTTCTGTCCTCCTCCCAAACACCGGCTACGTGCATTGAGGCCCTGCTTCAAGGACGTGGTCAAGCATCGCCCATTTGGGGGAAGTAGAGAGTAATTTCTTTCCTCTGCACTTCCACATTGCCTTTACTTGTTTTGTTTTCCCCTTTCCCTTTTTTCCCTTTAATTAAATTGTTTAATTAACAATAATCTTTCCTTAATAATTATTTATTCCTTTAATTAAATTATCCTTATCTCAACCCGTGAGTTGTTCTTTCCTTTACTTCTTCCCCTCCTCATCTAAGGAGGGGGGAGTGAGAGAGCAGTTGCAGTGTTCAGCTGCCTAGCATGGTAAAACCACCACACTGACTTGCAGGCAAGACAGAGATTTCTCCTCTGCTCCTAACAGCAGGCATCTGAAAATACCACCACAGCCTACTGATTTAGAGTATCAGAGCGAGTTACAGAGGTTACTGGGCATCTCTTGGATCTTGACAGTGAAAGGGACAGGCTCATGACTTCCACTCTGAAAACCTTCTCCACTCCTTATTGTGTGAGAAAATGGAGCCCTGGTTCAGGAACTGTGTCAGACAGC